>NW_015540850.1:720203-738518 GCF_001515605.1 Sinocyclocheilus anshuiensis | reverse complement strand
AAAACAAGTAGATAGAATAGAAAAAATAGAAAGCTAGTGTTTGTTTGTTTGTTTGTTTGTTTAAAAAAACAAAAAACGAAATATAGATAAAGTAGAATTAAAATAGAATAGAAAGTGCTAGAGTTAGAGGGTCAAATAAAATTTAAAGTTATAATTCTGAATAAACAAATGTAAATAGTGAATATATACTTGTAAATATAAATATATAGATACAAATCTGAATATATAAATGTAAGTTTTGAATATACAGAAGTACATATGAATTTAAAAATATGGGCCAATTCATCAGCCTTGGCAATACTCTGGTTCACAAATATATACACACATGTATGATACATCCAAAATTTGTATTTATATATTCAGGTTTGTGTCCATATATTTAGAAATATATATATATATATATATATATATATTCATATAGTCATTTATTTATAGAATTATAGAATTATAACTTTATATTTAGGATTTTTCAGATTTCTGATTTCTAATAATTATTTTCTGTTTGGCCATTCATAATACTAATATTCATAAGGAGATAAAATTATATATATTCCTTATTAAAAAAAGAGGAAATTGCTTTGGATAAAGGTGCCTGTTAAATTAAAAAAATGTAAAAAGATTATTTGGTTCAATATAAAGTTTCATGGTCAGTAAAACAAGTAATAAATAAATAAATAAACAAAAATATAAAATTAAATAATATAAAATGTAAATATAAAATAAAAATAAATATGGTAATAAAAGGTAATAAAAAAAGTATATATAAAACAAAAATATAAAATAAATGGAAAAAGCAAATAAAATTATATAACTAAATGGAAAAGGCAATGCATACATAAATACAATAAAGCAATAACAAAAAATTAAAATTATATAAATATTATGTAAACTAATTATTAATTTTATTTCAGAAACATTGAGCAGGTACTATTTTAAGTTCAGTTGGGGGCTCGGAGATCCACTGATTACTAGGGTGCTTTTCTCTGGAAAAAAAAACTGAGAATTGGGACACTTATGAAAAACCTTTCCATGTATTATCACTAGAGAAACAAATGAGAATGTTCTTTGATTTTTTTCCCCCTTATGGGAAGAAACTCAAGGAGAGCAGTTACAAAACATCTTAATGCATCCGTCGTTGGCACTGTGAGTTATTAGACACAGTCATGACTCAAACTAAAGTGTTGCTCCCTCAAAAATGCACACATATATACGCCACACTTCAATAAAAACACTCACACAGGAGATATGAGCATCCTTTTTTTCCATGGTAAGACATACCAGAGTTTCCTGTAAATGTCTTTTACATGGTACATTTGCAAAGCAGGTCTTTTATCGGCTTCCCTGGAACGTTTATTGTATCTTTTCGCTTTGTCTCTACAAATCGTGGCGTTTCTCCAAGACAATTCATGAGTGGGTTAAAAGCTCATGTCTAAACCCACAGATCTCTATTTGTGAGGCAAGACAAACACATTGTGCCTTGAGGGGCACCATAAATGCACCAAATAAACAAATAAATGAATCACAGCCATTAATTTCTGTGTGTTTGTGTGCAACAGAAAAGAGCAAAAGAAAAGAAAAAAAGAGAATGTGTGCCACAATATGAGCACTAAAATGGTGAATTCTGTCTATTATTGTTTGGTTGATACAGATGGTGGGTCAGCTTGTCGCTGTTAGCAACGACACCAGTGTCAACACAGACAGGAAGTGTCAATCACTCTGGGGAGTGACCTGGTCCTGGAGGTTGAGAAGAAAAGAGAAGAACAAAAGGAAGACAAAACAAAACAACAACAGACCAGCATTCATTTGCATGCCACTGCAGACTGATGAAGGCTCTGAAATCTCAGTGTCAGTAGCCTCTTGTAAAAAATAGGTCTTACCAGCTTAAAGGGTTGAGGCTGGTCTACCAGCTCTAACCAGTTTAACCAAGATGATTTGCCTGGTATAGAAAAAGCACCAGCAGCAATCGCAAAGATCTACAAAGGGTAGTGCGAACTGCCCGCCACACTGTAGGAGGTGAGGTTCCCTCCCTCCAGGACATCTACACCAGGCGGTGCATGTGGAAAGCCTGGAGGATCATCAGTGACTCCAGCCACCCAAGCCATGGACTGTTCTCTCTGCTGCCCTCAGGCAGACGCTTTTTCCCTCAGACTATCAGGCTGCAGAACACTCAGAACTGACACTTACACAGCACACCACTCTGTCCATACCATTCACCATGCACTTTAACTAAATTTTTACCAACTGGACTTCAATGTAGCATGCACTGCACTTTAACACAATAATACTCTGCCAACATCTATTTACCAACCATTACATCTACAACCACTCTATGTACATTTGTGTATTATGTGTATTATGTTCGTATATTATTGTTTTTATATAGTGTATATACTGTACATAAAAGTATACTGTTATTTGTAAAGTGTCTAAACGTGTATAACGTTATTTGTTAAACGTGTCAATTGTATTCTGCACTGTCTGGAGCACGCTCCCAAGCTTTTCACTCATCACGGCACACGTGCTGTTGGTGATGTGACAATAAAAGTGATTTGATTTGATTCAAGATGATCTACCATGTTAAAACCAGGTACACTAGTTGCTAGTGCGCATGAACATCTATCCTGACCAGCTATATAGACAGAACGACAGATCAATAGAATGACAGACAGAACAAAGAACGAAACTAATGATAAATCGATAGGTAGAATGACAGATAGAACAACAGATAGAAAGAAAACAGTAGAAAGAACACAAGAATGATAGACAGAATGGCTGAGCAAACAAACAAAAGAATGATTATTACGTAATAAAATGACATAGAAAGATAGAACAATAGAACAAACAATAGTGTAATTATTTACAGGCAGATTTATAGAACTATAGAATGACAGACAGAACAAATGAACGAACAAACGAACGAATGATCAAAATGATCAAAAGAATGAAAGAACAACTTAAGGACAGATCAAAAGAACGATAGATAGAACGAACGAGAGAATGATAGGTAGAACTATCGAATGAAAAATAGAGCAATAGAACAAAATAACAATAGATAGAACAAAAGAACGATAGAAAGTATGATAAACAGACTGATAGAATGAGCAAACAAAACAAGTAAACAACAGAATGAACTCCCAAACGACAGTTAGAACAATGCACAAATGATAGGATGAATGAACAAGCAAATGATAATAATAAAACAACACATAAAACAATCAAATGACAGATAGAATGGACAAAAAATAGACAGAATAAATTAATGAGTGAATTATAGAAAAATAGAATGTCAATAGAACTAAAGATTATTAGAACAAATGAACGATAAATAGGTAGAACAAATAGCGAATGATAGGTAAACTGAACAAAAGTGTAAACGATGGATGGATGGATGGATAGATGGATAGATACGCAATTTACGTAATTTACGTTGGCGTTACGTAATTTAATTACAAAATAAATGTAACTGTAATCAGTTACAGTTACTAAGAAAATTGTGTAATTAAATTACAGTTACTTATGAAAATGTTAACGATTACAAAGGGGATTAACATTTGAACATTTTGATTTAAGTAGCCTATTATTAAAATGATTCAGATATCGCACGCCCTTGCGATATGCATATCACGATATTTGCATTTGCGATATTTTGATAATTTCGATATATCGTGCAGCCCTAACAAGTACTTATGATGAGTAGCGATACTGAATATTTGATTGCCAACAGATTTGCCAAGCTGTCATTCAAACAGTATATATACAAATTTAGGGAAAACAGCCTAAGCTGGATATAGGCTACAGCAGTCGGCTTAATTAAATGGCGCAACAGGCAGCTCTCTTTTAACACAGACTTTTACGAAGGGATGGATGTTTGCTTCAAGTCAGATAAGTTAAATTATATTATCTTGCTGTATGTATGTCGTTTTCTTTACGTTTTCTGACTAAAAGCAACCAAAAAGTTTGCTACACTAACCATAGTTTAACCATGGAATTTGTAGTAAAAATAATTTTAATTTAATAAAAAAAAAAAATTTTTAATTGGTTACTGTACTTTTACTATAATAAAAGCATGGTTAATTTTTGTAAGAGAAAAACATGACTCATGTTCAGTATTAGGATTTTTCTATAAAGATATTGTGGTGATGTACTAATTTTGACATGTAGGCAATTTAGAAAGTATAGTTTTGTTAAATCTTGAGTATTAAAGTCATGTGAGAGATAGATATCAGGGCAAAATAAAGAGACTGATAAGAAAAATGTAAGTGAATGTGCAGTTCAGGAGAGACCTTTTAATTATTTTGCATGTCTCCAACCTAAGGATTTAAAAAACCTTTTTTATGTGAAGTCCATACAAAAAATAGGGTTGTCCATGTTTCAGAATTTGTTGTGGGTGTATGGGTGTATTTTTTTTCCCAGTCCGCCCCTCGTGGAAATTAATGGCGCAGGCATGCGGTTTCATTCACTACACATAGGCCTACTGAAGCTTGCGGCGTTTTCAGCCTCTGCTGCCTCAATATATGAGTACATGAACACATAAACATAATCTCTAGAACTGCTCTGAGTCACTTCATGAGCATTTTACTTATTTTGAGAAAACTATCATCATATCATATACAAAGAGACACCAATGTTTCAGGAGTTTAGTACACAGAATAGGACACATGCTTATTAGATAACCGTATTTGAGTTGATGTATATGCTTTTATTTATTATTATTTTTTGATGAACTATTTTGTTTTTCAAACCATTGTTAGATGCAGTGTTTCCTGTAGTTATGCAAAGATTTGGTTTCAAAAACAGTATCAGTAAACTATTTCTTATGATTTTAAATCTGCATTGAACTTCAGATCAATCTCAAAGTAAAAGGTGGTACTAAAGTCTGATTTTGTGGTGGATGTGTTCAAATTTGATCATCTTAATTCATGTGATGAAGGATTTTGAAAGTCTGACAGTGTTGAGCACTTAACATTTGAATATTTACACACATCCACATACAGATTTAATTGATTTCTTTCCCAGTTTGAGTACTGTAAGGTTAACCCTGCATGGTGTAAATGTTTGAAAATGAGTAACAGTTGCAAATAAACATTCATTAGAAATTTATAAAAGTAATCAAAAAGTAATCAAAAGTAATCAGTTACATTACTTTAATAAAGTAATTGAAAAAGTTACACTACTATTACATTTTAAATAGGGAAACTTGTAATCTGTAACCTATTACATTTCCAAAGTAACCTTCCCAACACTGATAGATAGATAGATAGATGAAGCAGTGAAAAATGCATTGAATAAATTACCAATAGATGATCCAAAATGGATACTAATAAACTACCAAGATCAACAGAGGCAGGATTTAATGGGTGAAATCCAATAGAGAGAGAGAAAAAAAAACTTTCGTAACAATTTTGGAATTGGATTCTATGAACCCCTTTACCAAGGTTAAAAAGTACGGCAACTCTAATTTACACATTCAGAAGAACAAATCTGAATATAAACCAGTCTGCCATTTGGAACATATACAGTGGCATGCAGAAGCTGGATACTGAAGCAGAGGCTTCTGCCATCTGGGACGAGACTCTTTTGCAGACGCATTCAGACTAGTCACTCCAGCACACCATATGGTCCGACGCACAACACCAGGGATATTCCACTCCCTCACCAGCGGAATGGATGAATATTTAAGATGTTTGTGCACATAATTGGCATCGTAGTCAAAAATTTGATTCGAGTGGATTGGAATATAACAGCCTGCATCCCACCTCATTACTGGACTTTTCCAGCATGTGAACATGCAGGTGCGTCCTGCATTCGTCTGGCAACCTTACACATGTTTTCGTGTGTGTGTGTGTATTCTCTTTCACTGACATGAAAAGATGCAATTAAGCAGGAGACAGGCAGAGGCAGTCGACACATTAACACTGCGCTAGTGCACAGATGCCGTCACCCACAGACACGAACTGAAGTGGTTTTCACACATCCCATTCCATGATCTCAACGAGCATTGATTGCCTTTAATGTAGCAGGATGCTGCCAGCGTGCGAATGAAGGAACGGGAGTTTGTTTTCACCGAGAGAGTGTCAATATGTCCGTTCATTTCACTTTTTTCCCTTTCGTCGTTAAAAAAAAAAGGTGTTTTTTTTTCCTGCATCTAGATCGAGAGATTTCGATACAGTAAATATTTCTGAAATAACATGTCTGTGTGGTGTAAAAATAGAAGGCACAACTCAATACATCTTAAAGGCTCAATTTGCCTTTGTATTTTACATCTGAAATAGTATGCAATATTAGAATTATTGCATCCCAAATTATAGTATGTTGAAAATAGTATGCCAAAATGTAGAATTATGTAGGACTGTTTCTAGTTCATATGCATTAAAAAACTAACAGATAGAATGCAAACTGAAAAATATAAATATAGATAGTATGCATAAAGTAACACGCAAGATTAGAATTACTGCAAGCACTGAAAATAGTATGCCAGAGTATACTATTATGCAGGTCTGCATACTATTTCCAGCCAATTTAAAAAGTGTGCACCCTAATATAATACGCAAGATTAGAATTAGTGCAAGTATTGAAAATTGTATATCAAAGTGTACTATTATGCAGGACTGCATACTATTTCACCTGTGAATACGTCTAAGTATGAAAACTTAAAGATAGTATGCAAAAAATGCATGTATGCATGCACACTGTAATACACTGGCATACAATTTTAACATACATTGTTGGAAGTAACTAGTTACATGGAATGGCATTACGTAATTTAATTACAAAATAAATGTAACTGTAATTTGTTACAGTTACTGAGTGTAATTAAATTAGTTACTTATAAAAATGTTAACGATTACAAAGGGGGCAATATTATGCAAGTGTGCATGTGTGTTAGTAAGAAAATATACAGATAGTATGCAAACCAAGACAAAATACAAAAAGCATGTATAGATGCACACTTTGAAAATACCTTTGTCGTACTATTTTCAGTGTTCCATGAGTAAGGATGCACTCATTCTAATCTTGCATTCAATTTGGGCTATGATTATATATAGCATTCAAGCTGTATTTCTAAAAACAAAAATATACTAAATATAATAAAAAATGTACACAAATGTTGACAATCTACTAGAACTACTGTAATACTGTATGTGGTCTTGCATAATAGTACATTTTGGCATACTATTTTCAAAGTGTGTTATAACCTTTGACAGTATGCAAACGTTTTTGTGGCTCAGTTTGCTTTGCATACTTGCATCTATCATTTTTGCGTCCAAAACAGAATACAAGATTAGAACAGAATGGAAAAACAGAGTAGAAATAGTATGATGTCCTGAAAATAACTATTTTTGCATTCTTTAAAAGTGTACACACATGCTTTTCTGGTTAACATTACCCACAATCCCTTGCAAAAAGAATGAATTTTATAACATACTAGAGTGTCACAATACAGGGATACTTAAAATAATGTCTCAGCAAAGTACATACTTTAAGGGTGCTTTCACACCTGTAGATCGACTGCTTTGTTCCGAAACAGGGATTAAAATGATTACAATGTTGCTTTTTATTCTTGGTGCGGTTCGCTTTCACACAGCAAAGTTTCTAAACGGACCAAATTTGTTAATTCAAGTCACGCGCGAGTAAACTGTTCTCTCATTGGTCAAAGTTCCACCTTTTATTTTCTGGGATTGCACCGCTGTCATCCATCAGGATGTAACGACAACAGCTTTGTGGGCTTATTGTTGAGTTTTTTTGTAGCTGTCATTATATTAATCTATCATTTTGAGCAGGAGTCCAGGATTCATCGGGAAAACATTTTTAAAATGCACCTACTACGAAGAAGAGCAATAAGACAGCATTATAAAATGAAAAAGTGCGCTTTGATTTTGAATGGCAAAGACGTGCTCACCCACAGACATTCACAGGTTCATTTTGAAGTATTAGCAAAACAACAAAGCTAATGCTTTTCACGGAACTTACGCAATTACCCATCATACATTGTGATATAACCTGGTTCGTTGGTCCGTTAGATCGGATTGCTTTCTCACTACAACCGAACCGCTCCAGAGTTCGTTTTCAATCGAGCCGAGACCACCTCGTTCAGGCGATCTCGGACCGATTGTTTTGGCGCGGATCTGAGCGCAATTGCCGTGTTCACATATGCCCAAACGAACCGAGCTAAGGGGGGAAGCTTGCCAGGTTCCAAAACAATGGGCCAGGTGTGAAAGCACCCTAAGTGCACTGTACAAGTATGCAATCTAGAATGTAGCCATAGATTACATTACATTCTATCTAAACCAACTTGCATTGCAATCAAGGTACAGATTTTAGCAGTCTTAAATTTTTAGCAGTCAAACCCATGACCTTGGCATTGCTAACACTATACTCTACTGTTTGGGCTACAGTGGATTAAAAAAAAATTGAGGGGCACGGAAAAAGCTGGTGCTCAGGATGTTTGAAGCATGGATTCAAACCTGCATTTCCCAAATGAGCACCAAAGCTCAGTGCATCTGGCGTACGGACCACTAAGCCACCACTCAATCATCTAAACCCAAATGAAATGAAAATATTTATTTCAGTTAACAAGCACCGTGGAGTAATTTGCTTTTTATAGATCCTAAAAAGAACATCAAGGACAAAATTTGCCCAACTGCAACCTATAAGTGATTGACTACATCTTTTCCTTCATTCAAATGGGCAATCCAGCACCTAATTGAGCTTGGCAATAACCGCTTAACTGGTGGAGGGAGCTGACTTGTCTCCAAGAGGACCGAAAGAAACGAGTTTCTCCATCTCAACGTCTCGAAGCCGAAGCTGTAGCTTTGAAAAATGAGGTGACAGAGAGCTTACATCGCGGGGGCTTGGCAACAGCAATTTCAAACATTTCCTGCTTTTAATTTGCGCTCTCAGGCGTGCCGACACTTTTGACAGGCGACAACGAGAAATATTTAACTTGCTCTTCTGTGCATCAAGGTCCCTTTGGCTGCTCCCTGTGGAATCAAAAATGACTTGAAAGCACCATGAGTAAGACATGTTGACGTTGAGAAGTCAGTGCAAATGACATGTGTGTATTTTGAGCATCACGTGCTTGAGCGATCAATAAGAAGCATGGATGAAGTCGCCACAAAATTCGGCAGGTTTCGGTCCTGAACCGCTATGGGAGATAATGACCAACAACAAATAGCAGATATAAATGATCCAGCTCTGGCTGTTTCTGACTGAAAGATGCCTCAGTTAATCAAAGTTCCTAGACTGTCGGCTTTGACTCACATCTAGGAAGCATGCATCAGAAACTTTGGCTTTGAACTCAGGGCCAGGCTTTCCGGAGCGCAGATAAAAAAACCTGAAAAACAACCTTTGTACAACAGGAAACTCGTGTTATGTCGCCAAATTCGGCAGATGCAAGACAGAAATTGACAAAACACCATTGCAGCAGACATCAGGCAAAGATTACGACATATGTTTTGTGAGAGATTGAGCCCTGGCAGCATCGTCCTATTGATGCAACCCAAGTTTCTGGATTTTTTTGTGATCTTTCCTGTAATTGAAGGCACCTTTTTATACCAAGTTTGAATTTTTGGCATGAGAAAAATTCAAAACAAAACATCACCTCTATGCACTTGAGGTTTAGTAATTCAATCATCTGCCACTTTACAATAAAATGCTAGGTTTATTCATTCAGACTTTCAAACTTTAGATTTTTGTAAGAAAATACACAAAATTTGGCACCAGACTTGACAGTTTCTGAATAATTAAAAAAAAAAAAAAAAAACTGCAAATGGCAAATGTTAATTTTCTTCATTGGATCAGATTGGAAAACAATGTTTATGTTATTTAAAGTCAAGGTTGTTGTTGTTGTTTTTGTAATTGTTCAAAAGCCAAACATTTTACTTATGTTGCATACACACTTTTCCAGTAATAGGTTAAAAAAATCTGGGGTGTGTTTCCCAAAAGCATCGTTAGCTAATTATTAGGGATGCACGATATTGGATTTTTGCCGATATTTTTCAACTCGTTTTAGCCGATACCGATATGTTTCCTTTTGTTGGGAAAAAACACCAAGTCTCTCCTGTGCAGAAATCACAAGCAAAATATTTTTAATTTTGGTTAGTTTTTAACAAGAACTTATTTGTTAGAATTAAATAAACAACAATGAAGGGTTTTTGACAGTACATTGAAGCTTTAAAAATAACTATAAATAAACTATATATCAATCGCTGCATTTTTTTCCCCAGAAAGATGCGGTGTTAAACCTAACATTTTATTTTAAGATTTAACATTTGTAGATGGTCTAAAGCAAAAGAGTTGTAAAAATTCTGAAAATCTTTTAAAGCTTATGATTTGTTTAAAAAAATAAAACATATTACACATTAATGAATAAATCAGTATATATACAATTATTCAATTTACAAGTGTCATGTTTGTGATTTTTTTTCATGTAAGCTATAGCTTCTGACCTTTAAATGAAAACATACTCATTATTTATGACATCAATTACTGCTTTATTTAATCAGAAACACAGTCTAAATGTTATTTGTGTAGGCTATTTTACTTTTAAAGGGGTCCTATTATGCTTTTTCACTTTTTCAACTGTAGTTAGTCTGTAATGCTGCTGTTTGAGCATAAAAAATATCTGCAAAGTTACAAAGTTCAAAGTCCACTTCAAAAACAGATATTTTATTTAACAGAAATCACTTTTCAAAACCTACAACGAACAGTCAAATTGATTTGATATTGACGCAATATTTACACTGAAGCTCGCAGGCAGCTATGGTAAGGGGCGTGACATTTCCCAACCAGGCCAATGGTGCCAGTCACAACACACTAACTAACACCCAGCTAACCAATCACAGCACATTTCGTATTTTAGAAGGCGGGCCTTCATTTGATACAGGAACTATTCGAGCCGTTCATGCCAGACTGGGGAGAGAGGTGTTGTAATAATGTAAAATATGTGAAAAATAATGTGTTTTTAGAACAACCTAGTATGAGAGCCTGTTCTAGTACACCCCCAAAACAAAATCAAGACTTTGTAAAAGAGCATAATAGGACCCCTTTAATTTAATTAGAAGTAGGCCAACAGCGCCCCCTACAGATTAAAAATCCTTACCGAACGGGCATTAGGACCCGGGGAAGGCTGCCTCTGCTGCAAGTGCTTACTGTTTACTCTATAATACACCGAATGCGTCATTCTGTAAGTGCTTTCACAGATTAAATGCAGCGATCCAAAAGAGTGAATCTAATCATCATTCAGACAAAACTTTGCTTCAAGAATGAGCCACACTGCTGACGTGATCTAATCACTAGCACACCCTGAGCACATGTGAGTTAACGTATTCCTCTTATCGGCAAGACATATCGGCATAATTTTTCATATGGGTCGATGCTGATATTTACATTTAAAGCCATTATCGGCCGATTCCGATATCAGTCCGATAATATCATGCATCCCTACTAATTATGGTTGTTAATTCCATTTAACTCTATTGGTAACGATGGAACTTGCGACCATAGTTGCTTTTGGGAAACGCACCCCTGGTTTGTTCATTCTGGTTGGATGTTTTTGTACAAAAAAAAATTCCAACGATAACGTTCCTCCATGTTGTTATTGTTTTAGCTGTGGTGTGGACTACGCTATTGTTTATTGTAGAGTCCGAATGATAATAAAACTTTATGGCCACTGGTGTGAACGTGCCTTTAAAGCTTGTAATGGGAAAGAAAGAGATCCAGGCAGAAAAAAGTGAAGCAAACAGATCAAGAAAGAGGGCTTGAGAGATATGCAGCATGCCGCCAGGAGAAACGCTTTTATTAAGCTATCCTTTTTTTCTCTCAATGATTGTGTTTACATGTGCAAAATGCTGAAAACACAACTCATCAAACCCAACAGTGCAAGGAAATTGTTTATATTTGTGAGATTTTTAAATGGTCAGGTTTGTCTCCAGTTTGAAGTCAAAAAGTACCAAAGAGATATAAATCTGTTTGCCAATCAGATTTTGTGTAAACCATTCATAACTTTTACAAAATAAAAAAAAATTAAGATATACACATTATCTACACATCAAACTAACATGAGTTGAATGACAATATTGTGTTCTGTAGAGCTGCTTTTCAATCTGTGATTGAATTTGTTTCATTGAGGGACTTTACAACATTCACTGTTATTTTGTTATTAAGTTGCTTAATACAAGACCAACTGTATTTTATAAAGTGCTATTTAAATAAATGTGACAGGTTTTTAGGTGGACTCTACTCTATCTCACTTTTAAATGTAATAAAGTGAATGACGACTATGGTTGTCAAGCTCAAAAATAACAAAAAAGCACCTTAAATCTCACAATGCGATAACTTTGCATGAAAAAAGACTGAAATACAAGTCATTACTAACCTGAAAATCACTCATGAGATGTACAGTAGCAATGTCCCAATCATGAACAAATTGTTCTTTTTGAGTCAAATCTTTCTAATGAATCAGCTGATCCAGATCACAATGATGATTTGTTCATAAACTCTCACTGGAGGGGAGGATTTCGTTAAATAATGACTTAAATTCAGTCTGTTCCTCATGAAAATCTATTATTTACCTTCAAAAGAATATATGTGACCCTGGACCACAAAACCAGTCATAAGTAGTGCGGGTATATTTGTAGCAATAGCCAAAAAAACATTGTATGGGTCAAAATTATCGATATTTCTTTTATGGCAAAAATCATTAGGATAAAGATCATGTTCCATGAAGACATTTTGTAAATTTCGTACCTTAAATATATCAAAATTAAATTTTTGATTAGTAATATGCATTGCTAAGAGCTTAATTTGGACAACTTTAAACAACTTTTTTTGCACCCTCAGATTCCAGATTTTCAAATAAACTCTTAAAAATAAAGGTGCTTCACGACTAAATTGATCAAACATATGCTCACTGTCTGCCGCTGGCCACTTGGTCGTTACTTTAAATGCGTAACGTTAATTAGGCTATGTGAGTGCTGCTCATGTCTGAAAATAATATATGAAAAACATATTTTATATAATTATATATTTATATATTTTATATAAAATATATAAAAACATTAGGCTATAGCTTATATTTATTTAGTACATTTTTTAATTAATGTAAAAACTAAAATGAATTGTAAAACTGAAAGTAATTTTTTAAAATTGTGTTCAGCATGGTGGGCCGCATTTGAATTCGTGACGGGCCGCGGGTTGAGAACCACTGTTCTATGGCATCGCTGTGAAGAACCTTTCAAGCACCTTTATTTTTAAGAGTGTAGTTGTATCTCAGCCAAATATTGTCCTATCCTAACAAACCATTCATCAATGGAAAGCTTATTTATTCAGTGTTCAGATGTATAAATATGTATAATTCTCAGTTTTAAAAAATTGACCCTTATGACTGATTTTGTGGTCCAGGGTCACATATGTCATATGAACCACTTTAATGCTTTGAAATATTATAAAAGCGATTGACGACTGGGGCTGTCAAGCTCTAAAATGACAAAAAAAACACCTTAAAATTGACAATCTAGGCTAATCATCTAGAGTGGAAAAAAGACAGAAATCTAAGCAATTATCTACTGAAAATTGTTCCTCAGACCCAATGAATTGTTCTTTTGAGTCAAATCTTTCTAATGAATCACTGTGATAATGCGTTCATGAATCAGACTCTCACTGAAAGGGAAGGTTTCAGAAAATTTCTGCTTAAGTTTGTTCCTCACAAAAAGCTGTTATTTGCCTTCAAAAGAATATAATGGCATAAGTACCATTTTGATGATAGCTTTAAGTTGTTTTTGTCTTCTTCAGACTTCATTCACTTCCATTATATGAAAACGCGTGCCACTTTTTGGGTTCCACTGAAAAAAGAAAGTGGTACAAGTTTGGAACGGCACAAAGGTGTGCAAATGATATTGATGAACTATTCTTGTAAGTATAATCAGTGTAATTTCATGCACACTCATTGTCTGTGTTTATCAGATGTGGGAGCCACAAACTGTGATTGAGCCACTGGAGTGCCAATGCCAGCTTTGTCTTGCTGGTGCATTGAATCCCACAAACTGGCAGGAACAATGGAGCATGTAGGTGTGTGTGAGTGTTTATACAAGCAGGGCTCTTCGAACAGGTGTCAGAACAGCTTTTATCCATTCAGCCCGCTCCACTTCTCCGGATCCCTTTATGAAAACACGACTCAGTCATCCCCAACTATTAACTGGGAAGCATATGGCGAGTCCACTGCGTGTCCCCCTAAAAATCCGCACGAAACTAATTGAAATCACACCAAAACACAAAGGAATTCCCCTCTGACCTCCGACATGCACTGACAGATGGGGAGGGACAGAGTCCAACCACCCCGAAAATGATATTCGCACATGTCCGCCTCTCTACACCAAGTCACATGTCTTTCATGCCGAATAGCTTCGGCAGCTTTGAATTGTTTTTCATGAATTCATGACACGTCGGGTGAACATTTGACATCAAAAAGAAGCTGACCAGAAATTGAATTGCAGTTTTGATACGACAAGCAAGAAGATTCAGGCAGAAAATAACAAAGTCTAACTGGATCTTATTTTGACACCGTGCTGCTGACATACCAAAATATAAAACGATGTGTTATATATATTTATCGAGCACTACTGTGGCTACACTTCGATCCAATTTTCTCAGCGACATGCGTTCGGGGAGAAAAAGAGCTGGCAGCGGAAAGACAAAGAATCCAAGAAAAATAAAGTGACATATTTGGAGGGAAGAAAGGTAACAGAAAGAGAGAAAGGGAGATAAGAAGACAGTTTATATAACTATGCGTGGGAAAAAAAACTAAAGTTAAGTCATTATTACCTAAAAATCATTCATAAGAAAAGTAGCAATGTTCAAATTATGAACTAATTGTTCTTTTGAGTCAAATCGTTCTAACAAATGGTTCAAAATCCTCAAAAGGGTAAATGTAACAAATCGTAAAAATGTGCTATATTTTATTTACCACATTTTACCAAACTTTCATAATTGCCTTATCTTTTAAATAACTCAGGAGATAGTAATCAAACTACATTTGATAAAAATCACCTGTCAAGTTCCCTATCATAATCTATGTATCAACACATGAAAGTCAAATTAGATGACTACAGGAACTCATCTCAGGATGGTCTCATTTAATAGTTCATCTATTGCCAAAATTATGAAGAAAAAAAAATCAGTCTAGAACAGAAAATTATTGGAAATATTTCAATCAGGAATGTCAGAATCATAATAATCAGAATGCATAGTGCAAATGTCCGTCAAAATATAACATACAACAACGTTCACTAACCCAGCAAAGTTTTTCAATTGGATTGGTGTTTATTCTCTATAGAATGGAGTGTTACGGATTTTGCTCAGTTCCCTGCTCATTCTGATTCAATTCCAGTGAGTGAAGAACAGTTTTATATGCACATGTGTTAAGTATTATATATGTTACCGTCTTTGATAGACAGCATGTTGAAGCCGCTCAGGTTGGCATTTTCTCCTTCCTCTCGGAAATCGGTGGCATAGTCAAAAGTAGTGTATGTTTTTCCGGAAATGTGTGTACTCCCTGGACCTCTGTTTCTAGTAAATACTACAGTGTATTCTGGATGTTATTTTTTGACAGACATCGATGTTGTGATTTTCAAATGATTTGAAAACAGATGGATCGTAAGGTAATAATTATTTATTTCTTAGCCGGTAAGTATCCAGTGAAGTGACTGATGCCCACGAGTGTATGTCGAGGTTTTTAGTTCTAATATTCCAACCAAGTTTTGACAGACATGATAACATGCGTGAGGGGTGAACTATGTTTGAGTTTTGGGTAATTATAAAATGTGCTGGAGACATTCGAAATTACATGTTACTCAGAGACTGATATGTTTGACTTGTCAAAAATGTTACGTTTAGCTGTCGCAAATTTGTTGACTATTGAAAATCATTTTTTAACAAGAAAGTGATGGTTTTGATGCACAAGGTTGTTTTTATTGTCTATTATAACAAAAATCGTTAAATCCATGATGCAGATGCTGCTGTACATAATAGTGAAAATTACTTTTTAAAACGGCTGTTCCATTATTACCCCTTGGCAATTTTGACTCAAATCACTGTTCATGATTCAAAATGATTCAGTTCTCAAGTTCAATTACTCAAAGATCCTGTTAACATCTCACTGGAGGAAAAGATTTTGGTAAATTATGACTTAAATACATCGAGTGAACAGCGAAACATTTGACATCAAAAAGAAGCTGACCAGAAATTGAATTGCAATTTTGACAAGCGAGATAATTCAGGCGGAAAATAAAGTCTAACCAGATCTTATTTTGACACCGTGCTGCTGACATACCAAAATATAAAAACAATGCATTATATATATTTATCGAGCACTACTGTGGCAAGCGCTTGGATTCAATTTTCTCCAAGACATGCGGTCGGAGAGAAAAACATCTGGCAGGGGAAAGACAAACAATCCAAGAGAAACAAAGTGATGGCTTTGGAGGGAAAAAAGGGTAACATAAAAAGACAAGAGAAAGGGAGACAGAAACACTTTAAGACATCTGAACAAAAACAAACAAGACAAAGGAATCTAGATGATAAAAATAGAGAGATTAACACTCAAATAGCTGTATTAAGAAGTTGTACGGTCTGTTTGTGTTCGTGCTCATTAAAATAATCACACTTTAAGCTCTTAATGAGTCATGAAGCTGTAGATTTCTGAGGTGTTAAAAGGGGATTTTCAAATGAAAATGAAAGGCGAGAAAGAAGACGAGAGGAAAAATACCCCAGAAAGAACAAAATCGCTCAAAAGTGTAAGGGTCACACCAATATTCCTTTGTCTCAGTCAGACATAATGGACCTCCCTGGTGCCATATTGATTCAGAAGCATTGACTCGTTGAGAAAAAGAGAACAGCGGCGTGAGCTCCATTTGCAGCTTTTTATTTACTTATCTCCAGCGGTTTGATGTAAAACCTAATAAGAGCGTCCAACAAAGCAACGCTTTCTCATTTTTGAGGACGTATGGCTAACCGCCACGAGCGACACTGTCAAAATAAATGGCATGTCTTGGGTATTTCCCAGCATTCCTTTGTATTGCACTGGAGCACAATTCATTGCTCGCTTAAATGGATGGTTCACCCAAAAATTTCAAATATGTCAGGCTTTACAGGGTTAAATTTAGTGCTTCTTACATAGTGTACGATTCATATGGATATCATTTTTGACCCTTTTTTGAGGCCTGACAGCCCTTGGTCACTGTTTTCATTGGTAAGAGAGACATGAACATTCTTCAAAACATCTCCTTTTGTGTTCCACTGTATAAAGAAAGTCATATAGGTTTTGAATAACTGAAACGTCATTTTTAGGTGAACTATCTATACGAGGACACTGATAGCCAGACAAAACATGCCATCTTTTGGACCTTTTGCGTCGCAAGTAAGTCACTGGAAATCCAGGGCACTATTTCTGGCTTTGTGCGAGAATCTTGACTGCTGGCTTTTGTTCCCAGGGGCACAATTTAACCAGCCCTTCTGTGCTGTGGTGTCAATACGAGTTTTTCCCTCAGTATGTTTTTTGCAGCCACATGCCAAAGAAATCCAAGTAATTGGATTTAAACAGTTTCAAAGAGTTTCAAAATCATTAGTGACAAGAATCTTCAGTCTCCAATGTATTTATGTAATGTGGTGTTTTGGGGGTTGTTTCATGTT
Source organism: Sinocyclocheilus anshuiensis (assembly GCF_001515605.1). Taxonomy (NCBI): domain Eukaryota; kingdom Metazoa; phylum Chordata; class Actinopteri; order Cypriniformes; family Cyprinidae; genus Sinocyclocheilus; species Sinocyclocheilus anshuiensis. The sequence continues at coordinate 720,833 of NW_015540850.1, read as the reverse complement.
CATGTTTTCCATGTCATCACTGTAAATAAAGCTGCACTTGGGTTCTCACTTCAACTCGCCATCAGTGGACTGAAATCGTTACAGAATACACGACCCAGAACAAAATGAACCCGGCAGATCGCCTAGTTCGCCTCCGTCAAGGTAATCGCTCCATAGAGGATTATGTTCAGGATTTTTATCACTGTAAATAAAGCTGCACTTGGGTTCTCACTTCAACTCGCCTTCAGTGGATGATTCGTTACAATTTATCAGTTCTGCCTGCTATCAAAGATGAGATGGGGGTGATGGGAGAGGAAAAGAGAGAGGAGGCGGCTTTAAAAGAGTCCAACAAGTTAATACAAAATGTCTACTAAAGAAAACACCTATTGCAACTTGTACATCTACAAACTTGTCCTAGTTAAATTTATTATAGATTTTCCAATAGGTGTATAACCAATATTCTCTGAAACATCTCCAGGTTACGAATGTAACCATGGTTCCCAGAGGGAACGAGACGCTGCGTCGGAAAATGCTTTGGGAACGCCTCCAGCGTGACCATGCTCTGAATCACATATGAAATCAGTCCAATAGATGGGCGAGACGTCATGGGCGGGTGACGTTGCGACCAGGAAGCTATAAAAGCACGGGGGC
>NW_015540850.1:716415-719897 GCF_001515605.1 Sinocyclocheilus anshuiensis | reverse complement strand
TGGCCTTAGGCATCAGGACGTTTTAGCTGAAGACTATTCAGTAGGAATGACGGTCCGCAGATCCGCCTTCCGCTAGAAGCCTTCGGCCCGGGAGCAAAACTCTGACTCTAAATTCTGAGGAGTACGAGAAGTGACGCTCCCTATATGTGGAGCTGGAACACCGTTGGTTGGTGCTGCTCCCGCCCAGCAGCCCCTGTTGACCACCTCAACCTCCTCGGAGGAAGAGAGGTAAACGCGTGCTCTCACTCGAGAAAATTGTATTTATTTATTTTTCAAGAGCTCCTGTATATCTAACTTCTCATAGTCAGAAGAAATACTTCATTTTAATTCCTCAGAATAAAATGCAGCCAAACAACCAGACAAGTAAACACGGTCCGGTGTGATAAGATTCATATCAAAACCGAAAATGATGTAACGCATGCGTTACCTCGGCATCGCACGAGCCGCTTGGTCAAACAAACAATATCAATCTCCTCAGAGAAAGATAGCTGCAGCATTGAGCTCTCACTCAGAGGGGGAAGAAACCGCTGCGCGGGCTTCCGAACCTCGAGAGAGAGAGCACTAGATCTAGGGAACGCGGGTGGAGATAGGGAGAGCCCGTCTCCAACCCGTCCGCCAGATCATGGGCGATCTCAATCGCCGCCGTGCCTCAGTGTAAGCCCTCTCTCCCGGGTCCTCACCACCACACCTCGTTCTCACTCCGAGTGGGTCTCATGGGAGGCGGACGCACTAACAAGGAGGCTAAAGACTGCAGCCTCTAGCGTCAGTCGCTAGTGCGTCTCTTGAGATCAGGGGAGTGAGGTTTACCTGCACAGCACCTACCGCTGGCCTCCGTTACACTCAGCCCCCTAAACCTCACTCCCATCCGGGTCACGGCACCAATGTAACCCCTCTCTCCCGGGTCCTCACCGCCACACCTCGTTCTTGTTTTGAGTGGGTCTCGAACCCGGGTCTCCGGCATGGGAGGTGAACGCACTAACGAGGAGGCTAAAGACTGCAGCCATTAGCGTCAGTCGCTAGAGCGTCTCTTGACATCAGGGAGTGAGGTTTACCTGCACAGCACCTACTCGCTGGCCTCCGTTACAAAAGCAGAGGGTCTAGTGAGAAGGCAGCCAGATTAATCCGGTAACAGTTATATTTGTTCTATAGATGTTTCGCTAACTGTTAATATTTCCCCATATTTTCACGATGTCATGTGCTGTTAGCGCTTATTTATTTGTATTCTCCTGAGGGCACTGAGGAGAGACGGGCACCGTGTAATGTGGTGTACACCGCTCTTTCCCAGAGGGAGCTGGCCCTCAAAAAGTCCTAGGCCTTAGGCGTCAGGACATTTACGATGAAGACTATCCAGCGAGAATGACGGTCCGTAGACCCGCCTTCTGCTAGAAGCCTTCGGCCTGGGAGCGCCATTCTGACTCTAGACTCTGCGGAGTACGAGAAGTGAGTCCCCCAGAATGAGGGGCTGGAACATGGTAGGTTGGGACTGCTCCGCCCAGCAGCCCCTGCTGACCACCTCAACCTCCTCAGAGGAAGTGAGGTTAACGCGTGCTCTCACTCGAGAAATTTATATCCCAAGAGCCCCTGTATATCTAACTTCTCATAGTCAGACAAATACTTCATTTTATTCCTCAGAATTAAATGCAATCAAACAACCAGACGAGTAAATACGGCCTGGTGTAGTAAGATTCACACCAAAAACGAAAAGGATGTAATGCCCACGTTGCCTCGGCAGCACGCGAGCCGCTTGGTCACACAAACAATATCAATCTCCTCAGAGAAAGATAGGTGCAGCAGCAAGCTCTCACTTAGAGAGGGAAGAAACCGCAACACGGGCTTCCGAACCTCGAGAGAGAGCGATAGATCTAGGGAACGCGAGTGGAGATAGGGAGAGTCCGTCTCCAACCCGTCCGCCAGATCATGTGCGATCCCCGCAATTTCAATCGCCGCCGTGCCTCAGCAGCAGCGGAGGAACACACAGCCTGAATGCTGTCTGCTCTCGCCCAAATGCTTCTTTTTTCTGAAGCTTGACATAATGGAGCTTATAAGTGGACAAACAACACTAAATAAGACTCACAAACAGATAGCGACTGACACACACACAGAGATGAATGCTGAATGACAAAAAGCTGATGCCGGTTCCACTGCACATGCTTTTATAGCTTCCTGGTCACAACATCACCCGCCCATGACGTCTCGCCCATCTATTGGACTGATTTCATATGTGATTCAGAGCATGGTCACGCTGGAGGCATTCCCAAAGCGTTTTCCGATGCAGCTCGAGTTCCTTAAGGGGAAACACCATGTCGAGACACAAATGTGGAATACTCTTTGCATTAAGGAACACCATCTCAATATGTGAAGGATATAAGCTGATGGAAATATGCACGGGAAAAAAGCAGCTAAATATATCTAAATGTCATAAGGACATAAAAAAAATCTTATGAAAACGGGGGGGATTGCTTTGGATAAAAGTGCCTGTTAAATAAAAAATTTAAATGTAAAAAGATTATTTGATTCAAAATATAGTTTCATGGCCTGGAAAATAAATAAATAAACAAATTAAAACATTCACACAATCAAATTAAATAATATAAAAATTTAAATATAAAATACACAAATGCAAACATAAAAAAGTAATAAATAATAAATATTAAAATAAATGGAAAAGCAATAAATGCATAAATACCATAAAGAAACAACAAAAAATGAAAATATTAATACATATAAAAAAATAAGTCAACGAATAAAAATAAATACATAAATGCAAACATAAAAAAGTAATAAAAATGAATATAGAACAAATATTAAAAATTTTAAATCAAATAAAAATATTAAAAAACAGCATAAAAATTTAAATATAAAATAAATGTAAATATAAAAAATATATAAAACAAATATGAAATACATTAAAAAGCAAATAAAACTATATAAATAAATGGAAAACGCAATACATGCAAAAGTCAAGACAAAAAACAAAAACATTAATAAATATAAGAATTAAAAGTCAGCAAATAAAAATAAATACATAAATAAATGTAAATATAAAAAATAATGTATAAAACAAATATGAAATAAATGAGAAAGCAAATATTAATATAAATGGAAAAGCAATACATGCATAAATATAAGGGTGCTCTGATTAATCAGCTACCGATCACTATCGGCCGATAATCACGTTGGGATGATTGATCGGCGGTCTCTATAAAGGTCGATCTCAAGCTGATGACGCTGCCGTGAGAGGTTTGGAACGACATGCAGAGGCACCGTCTCAGTCTCTGTCCGGTGCGGGTGAAATAATTATAATGCTGAAGGTGAGGTGCAATTCATAAATCTAGAAGTAAATGCAAAAGTAAAAAGCATTGAATAATGTGTTGCTTATATTTATTGTGTTTAAATATGTACTGTGTAAAAAAAGAATGGCAATGCTGAAAAAGCATGGATTTTAAATCAAAATAATGGATAAATGTTGTGTTTGTGGTAAA
>NW_015540850.1:713452-716337 GCF_001515605.1 Sinocyclocheilus anshuiensis | reverse complement strand
TTCTATAAGCGAGCTGCACGCTGCACAGTTGACACAGGAATTGTCACTTGCACAATCGAGGCAGTGTCACAACGTCACTAAAGTTTATAAATTGCATTACTTTTTTAATTCTTTCCAGTGTTTAACCATTCAGCGCCCGCGCGCTCTCCTGGTGCACACTCGCAGCGCACACACATAATGCCAGGTTCACATTACTCCATTTGCAGTGCGAATGCGGTTAACAGATTAATAAAGCGTTCACACTGCACACGGTTGCGGTCCAGCAATGCATTCCAATGTGATCGGCGATCGGCCTCAAAAACCCTGATCGGAGCACCCCTACATAAATACCATAAAGAAATAACAAAGAAATTAAAATATTAATACTTATAATATTTGTATGAATACTTATTTTTTATATGTAAATATTATTAATATAACAAATAAAAATCAGTGAATAAAAATAAATACATAAATGTAAATATAAATAATGTATAAAACAAATATGAAATAAATGGAAAAAAACAAATATTAATATATAAATTATAAATATATAATACATAAATACAATTATAAAAATTAAAAGTCAGCAAATAAATAAATAAATAACCATTAGCTTGTGGGGGGGAGGGAGAGTTAATTCTTGTATTTTCTGGCACTTAAGATAAGTACAGATGCTTGTAGCAGAGTACAAGTGCACTATTGTGTTGACTTTTCCTTAACATCTGTTAGACCCAATTTTGTCATGGTTTGTGTCAAGGAACAGAAGTTGACGGTCTTTCAAACACAGTTTTAAAAGCATTAAGCAACATGGTCTGTCTGACACTGTCACACCATCTGTGGGAATACTCCTCAAATCTCTTCAGTATTATCCCGATAATTCAGACTGCTCAAATGGTATTGTTAGCAAGAAATAGAAACAGAGTGTTCTGGAAACAACAAGAGAGCAAGAAAGGAGCAACAAATTCTTTGCAAACGCATCTCAAGGGCTTTATCTCGGTTGCTCGCGACAAAAATGGTAATGAACAAATCTGCAAACATGAAAACAGCTGCTCCACATTAAATGTGACAAAGTGCGGTTTCTCAACAAATCTAAATGCTGCGATATCACCTTATTCAGAGCTCTAAATCTTTCTAACAATGTGCAGAGTTTGTTTTTATTTGAGCAGGGAATAATTCAATACGCCGTGTCCCCGTTTACAGTCTCTCTTTACTGTATCCTCACTGCTGTTTTTCAAGCGAATGAATATTAAAGACGCCTCTCTATCATTTTATGCGTCTCTTTACTTTACAACACAGGACGGATATCACACGGATGACCATAAAAATCTTAGGACCTGCCATAAAGTTTTTAATTTGACTCCATACTGTATATACAAGTAAAACGGGATTTAGAGGACGAAGAAGAGAGAAAAGGAAGTTTTAGTTTCAATAGAGTTTTTCTATTAAAGCAAAAAAGAAGAAAAACACCTCATGTTTTATGCTGTCGTATTTGAAACAACAAAGAAGAGGGAATTCAGTGAATAATTTACAGAGGAGTGCAACTTCAATATTAGACAAGTGAATATATTATGCTTCCATCTGAATTCTCATTTTGAATTCGATATGAGAATGTAATGTTTAATCTACTAATTACAAGAATGGAATATATTTTCTTACTCTTTGTATTTTTAATATGGTACAAGATTATCATATTTAAATCAATGTGATAAACATGTTAGGGCAAAAGTAATTTAAAAGTCAAATTAAATATAAAAATTTAATTATTAAAAAACATAAATGCAAACATAAAGTAATAAAAATGTATAATATATTTAAAAAATATAAATAAATGAAAAAGCAAATAAAAATATTTAAAAAACAATATAAAATAAACGTTAAGGCAAAAGTAATCTAAAAGTAATCAAAAAGTAGTCTGATTATATTACCTAAAACATGTAATGTAATGGATTACGTTACTAACTACAATAAGTCATCTACCCAGCTATATACTTTTGTGGTACTTCATGCTTTGAGATGCTGTTTATATACACACACACACACATACATATATACAACATATAATTATATAATACTAATAGTATATATAATATTTAAATATTAACATATGTGTATTCTATTTAAGCAAGAAGATAAAATTGTATTGCTTATAAAATCATTAGTTTTAAATTTCAAAAATATGTACTATTATGATTTAAAACTGTACTTTAAAAATATTATAATAATATTAAAAATATATATATTTTTTCTTTTTAGTCTAAAACTTAAATAGCAATGGTCATTTCAAACAAATTAAATTAAAATTATATTACATATAAACATTTACTTTTATAATACGGAATATGTAAATAATTTATATATATAAAAAATATATAAAACTGTATTTTAAATTTTTTTATTACAATTTTTTTGTTTTAAATGTTAACACTTTTATCTTTAAAATACTTACTATTTAAAACTACATAAAGATTGCTTTTATTATCATTGCTAACATCAAAAATCACTTATAAAGAGTAAACACACTGCTGTGATTTGGTCACTTAAAGTCTTTTACCCAAATATCACGGAACAGGTTTCCAGGTCTGGCCTAATTAGCGCAATATAAAGCGAGCGGCGCGGCACACATGGCACATGCGCTGCATTGATCAAAGAGACAGTGTTATTGATGAGAGTGGAAGGGTCGGGCAGATGTTCTCATTCATAATGCTGCTGCCTGATCCCAAAGCATGTGGGACTGGAGGTAATAGCCTTTAATCCTATTGTGTGTTTCATTCATTTCTTTTACCAACTGTAATGGAGAATTACACTGGTATTCCTCAGATTAGGAAATCTGACGTGATGATTAGTTACCGGACATCTACATATTCACAGGAAGAGCACGCCCCCACCTCTGGTGGATGAGTTAT
>NW_015540850.1:706880-713318 GCF_001515605.1 Sinocyclocheilus anshuiensis | reverse complement strand
AATATATAATTATAATATATATAATTCCATTTATATTTTTAACTATTTTTAGAATGTTAATGTAATGAATATTAATTAATTAGTATTATTAATATATTTTATTTTTATATATTATAGTAATAATTTTTTACATTATTTGTTTGTTAATACATTTATGACATGTACATACATATATATAATTACATAATTTTTATTGACTAATTTTATATTACAACATTTGTAATTATTTACATACTACATAACATATAAGTAGTATGTAAAAATGTAAAAAAATAATTACATTATTATTCATATTTATACCATATTTATTACTCATGTATAATGTAAAAAATACTTTTATAGTTACATTATATTTGTATTTATAATTCTAGTAATACTAATTATTAATTTATATAAATCAGTTTTTTATGTAAATAAATGAATTAATTGAATATAGTGTAAACAATGGTTTACATGTAAAACTATTACTATTTAAAAATAACTAATTAAAACAGTTTATGAATTAATAAACATGAATATATTAGAAATGTAAATATTTCTCAAATTTAATTAAATATATAATATTATTAAAAATATAATTTTACATATAATTGTATTATTATTATTATTATATTTATTATTATTTATTTTTTATTATATATTATTAAGTATTATATAAAATTATATTTTTTTAAAATACCCCCCCAAACATAAAAATACAAACACTGTGATAGGTTAGGTTATTTTCATCATGCTTGTCAGATTGTCTCTTCCGGTCTAAGAGGGCAATTCTAGGCCTAAAAATGCAGCAATGCACACAAGAATTCATGCCAGCTGTCAAACGGTCTTCCTCATCTTCATCAACTGCCTTTTTTTAAGGAATGCACCAAGAATGGAATTTAATCTAGAGATTGTGACAGGTACTGTCTATAACATGATGCACAATCTCTCCCGCTTCACCTATCTGTCTGGATTTTCTCTTCCCCTCCTGCTGAGAACCATATGAGTGTGTCTGATGGTGGAGCAGAAGTCTGATGAATGGTAACACCGCGAGGGATCTGCATTGATCAAAGAGACAGTGTTATTGATGAGAGTGGAAGGGTCGGGCAGATGTTCTCATTCATAATGCTGCTGCCTGATCCCAAAGCATGTGGGACTGGAGGTAATAGCCTTTAATCCTATTGTGTGTTTCATTCATTTCTTTTACCAACTGTAATGGAGAATTACACTGGTATTCCTCAGATTAGGAAATCTGACGTGATGATTAGTTACCGGACATCTACATATTCACAGGAAGAGCACGACCCCACCGCTGGTGGATGAGTTATGTGTTTTTAATAGGCTGCTGATTTGACATTTGGACTCCCATTGTTGTCTATTGTAATTGTGTCATGCACACAGTGTGTGTGTGTATATACACACAAATATATATATATATATATTTATTTATTTATTTCCAAAAGTCAGGGTGCAGCTGTTAAATAACAATATATTGTTTTGTATATTTATAATTATATTACATATATATAATTATAAATAAATAAATTATATATAATATATAATTATTATATATCATTTACCCCTCCTGCTGAGAACCATATGAGTGTGTCTGATGGTGGAGCAGAAGTCTGATGAATGGTAACACCGCGAGGGATTCGCTCAGATTTCCACCAGCTACACCGACCACCATACTTCCCACCCACTCCATTATTTCCATCATAACAAACTGAGACAGAAAGTCAGTTCATAAGCTGAGACAGAAATCTGGTATCCACGAGCAGGAGAAATTTCAGAAGAGACACTCGGAAAATAAATATTATTATTAGCGTCCTCATCTTGCGGGTCAACTTTAGTTATCGCCACAATGCGTTCAAACTCGCCTTCAAGCTTGTGTAAGAATGTGTTAACCTTGATCACTGAATAAGGTAAGGGCAGTATGACACAAAAGCCCATGAAATGCCTTCAGGATTTCATTTTGCACTGGAGGTCACATATTTTGATACCTCAGATCTAGCTGGAGTTCTTTCAAACTGAAATAATGCAGTGTATTTGCTAAGACTGGGTATCAGTACAGATTTCCTGATTCAGTTCAGATTTATTTGCGTATATGCTTTCATATACTAAATAAATTTAGCTAATTTTTCTGCTAGTGTTGTAAAATATACAGGACACCATGTCAGACTGATTAAAATGGGTGACTCATCTTTTTGAATCATTATAAGAACTGATTCATGAGAGTCATTTGTTTTGTTAATCGGACTACACTGTTTGCGCCACATGTTTTTGATTCACTAAAAAGAAGTGACACATTAGAGTCATTTGTTTGTGACTCGGACTACACTAGTTGCACTGCATTTTTTACTTTTATTTTTAATTTACAAACACACAACTCAAAATGATTCATTTGTTAATGAATTGAACTACATTGGTCACACTGTATGTTTCTCACTAAAAAGAACCTGTTCATAAGAGTCATTCCTTCATGAATCAGAATACACTGTTTACACTGTATATTTTAGATTCACTAAAAAGACTTGGCTCATAAGAGTCATTAGTTTGTGAATCAGATTACACAGGTTGTACTGTGTGCTTTTGATTCATGTCAGAGACATGACTCAAAATTAGTCTTTCATTTGTGGACTACACTCACTGGTCAAGTTCTATGTATATGACTCTCTAAAAAGAACCAGCTCATAAGATGCATTCATTTGTAATCAGAATACACTGTTTATAAAGTATATTTTAGATTCTCTCAAAATAACTGGTTCATAAGACTCATTTGTTTGTGAATTAGACTACAAAGTTCACAAAGGTTGTTTTTAATTCACTGAAAGGAAAAGACTCATAACAGCCATTAGTTCGTGAATCGGACTACACTGTTCGCGCTGGTTGTTTTTGATTTACTAAAGGGAAAAGACTCATAAGAGCCATTTGTTCGTGAATCGGATTACACTGTTCGTGCTGGTTGTTTTTGATTTACTAAAAGGAAAAGACTCATAAGAGTCATTTGTTCGTGAATCGGACTACACTGTTCGCGCTGGTTGTTTTTAATTCACTGAAAGGAAAAGACTCATAAGAGCCATTTGTTCATGAATCAGACTACACTGTTCGCACTGGTTGTTTTTAATTCACTGAAAGGAAAAGACTCAGAAGAGCCATTTGTTCGTGAATCGAACTACACTGTTCGCGCTGGTTGTTTTTAATTTACTAAAAGGAAAAGACTCAGAAGAGCCATTTGTTCGTGAATCGAACTACACTGTTCGCGCTGGTTGTTTTTGATTTACTAAAAGGAAAAGACTCATAAAAGCCATTTGTTCGTGAATCGGACTACACTGTTCGCGCTGGTTGTTTTTGATTTACTAAAAGGAAAAGACTCATAAGAGCCATTTGTTCGTGAATCGGACTACACTGTTCGCGCTGGTTGTTTTTGATTTACTAAAAGGAAAAGACTCATAAGAGCCATTTGTTCGTGAATCGGACTACACTGTTCGCGCTGGTTGTTTTTGATTTACTAAAAGGAAAAGACTCATAAGAGCCATTTGTTCGTGAATCGGACTACACTGTTCGCGCTGGTTGTTTTTGATTTACTAAAAGGAAAAGACTCATAAGAGCCATTTGTTCGTGAATCGGACTACACTGTTCGCGCTGGTTGTTTTTGATTTACTAAAAGGAAAAGACTCATAAGAGCCATTTGTTCGTGAATCGGACTACACTGTTCGCGCTGGTTGTTTTTAATTCACTGAAAGGAAAAGACTCATAAGAGCCATTTGTTCGTGAATCGGACTACACTGTTCGCGCTGGTTGTTTTTAATTCACTGAAAGGAAAAGACTCATAAGAGCCATTTGTTCGTGAATCGGACTACACTGTTCGCGCTGGTTGTTTTTAATTCACTGAAAGGAAAAGACTCAGAAGAGCCATTTGTTCGTGAATCGAACTACACTGTTCGCGCTGGTTGTTTTTAATTCACTGAAAGGAAAAGACTCAGAAGAGCCATTTGTTCGTGAATCGAACTACACTGTTCGCGCTGGTTGTTTTTAATTCACTGAAAGGAAAAGACTCAGAAGAGCCATTTGTTCGTGAATCGAACTACACTGTTCGCGCTGGTTGTTTTTAATTTACTAAAAGGAAAAGACTAATTTGTTCATGAATCGAACTACACTGGTCACATTGTATGCTTTTGTCTCAATAAAAAGAACTGGCTCATGAGAGTAATTTGTTTGTGCTGGCTTATTGGCTCAGACATTGATTCAAACTACACTGGTTGCGCTGTTTTTATTCAATAAAAAGAACTGGTTCATACCAGTCTTTCTCTTGTGAATTGGACTACATAGTCGTAAAAGTGTGGCAGAGACAAATTGATCAATCTTGGGATTTTAAGAATCAGGGTCGTTGAAAAGATCAATATTTGTAGCCAGCGCTAGATTATATTCAAGAGGTGGAATTCTTAAAGCTTTCATTAGCACACAGCAGAGATACTGCAACGACTGACTGAGGATAAACCGCAACACTGTGACACCCCTGTGTATTACAGCATCCAATATCCCCCATCAGATTCGGTTGCACTTATTAAACTTTGAAAGCAAATTGAAGAAAGGAATATTTCCTTGCCCTTCACCAGTCACTAACCTCAATCTATTGTGTCACATGGTCCCTCACCTTCCCCTCTGCCAACACCGTGTAAGAACTTTTCGAGCAGAGATCTGTGTTAATCATCTCTCGCTGTTGAAGTCCCACTTTCATGCCAAACTCTTCACGTGGCTCGCCCGGGGAGACAGCGTGCGATTCCTCTCTCTGCCTGCGCAACCTGAAACAATCCAGCACTAACAGGTCTGATGAATGTCATCCTGTCAGAGACGCCAACTGTTCCAACCCCTTATGGGAGCGTCTCGATCTTTATTAATGCTTCAAATGTTCTCAAGGAGTTCCAGTTAATGTTCATTTCCTCATGCTACTAACAGCCAGAAAGTGCATGACGGAAGCGATACTTGAATTACAAATGGGAATAACCCCCGGCAAACGCGTATTTGCTTCAACAAGTAGGTGTCATTATACGATATTATAAAGTTCAGTACTATACGGCGCAGTGAATGCATAAAACGCAGGAGCATTTCCAGAAAGTGGTATTTTGAAGGTTGTTCAGGTAGTTTGGCAACCTAAAACTTTAAAAAACAGACTCTGATTGCTGTAATCTGATTCACAAACGAATGGCTCTTTAAACAAACTGGTTCTTTTTAGTTAATCAAAACAACAGGGCTAACAGTGTAGTCAAATTCACAAGCAAATGAGCCGGTTCTTTTCAAATACAAACATTGTAATCCGACTCATGAACAAATGACTCCTTATGAGCCGGTTATTTGTAGTGAATCAGAAATATCCAGCGCAACCAGGGTAATCTGATTCACGAACAAATTACTCTTATGAGCTGGTTCATTCTAGATCGAGAATGAAAAACCAACAGATTTAGGGCTGGGCGATTTTTCCGATTTTATCGATTAATTTGAATTTAATGTTTTGCCACAATTTGATTTTTTTAGAAATTGAGGAATCGCGATTTGGAATAGAAATTAGGGCTGGGCGATATATCGAATATTAGCGATAATATCGCAATAATTTTGACGACGATGTAAAATTTGAAAATATCGTGAATATTGAATATTTCTAATTCAAGCATACTTTCCCAAAAGAACGCACCGAACGTCCAATATTACATTACTGCGCAAGAGACGTGAGATGGAGGAGGGTCTTTCTTTTTTTTTTACACATTAGCAAAATGGAAAATAGTGTTCATTTCGTTAATGAAAACTAGATGACAAAAAATTTTCGTTGATGAGTTTTCCCATGACTAAGACGAAACAAAGGCAAGACAACAATAAGGTCAATAAACGAAAACTATGACTATATCAACGAGACTAAAATGTATTCAAAAAAATTAAAACTTTACCAAAAATGCTCTACAAGCCTCTACTACGCGAGCTTTCATGAGTGCGGTTGCCAGATATCAAGAGTTCAAATCCCCGAATCAGAGCTTCGCTGTTACAAGGATACATTTTCTGCCCGGTGTTTTGCTTATTTTAAGCAATCTGGCAACCATTCGCACGCGCTCACTCCTCATTGCGAAAGCGCCGCCGCAGACGATCTGAAAACACAGACAAACAAGCTGGAGTTTAGCGATCTAAATTCAATTTCAGCCGGTCTGTGTTCTGTCATGAGGTCTCACTATATTGTTTGTGATTGTGATCGCTGAATGAATGTACTTACTCAACCGCTGTTGTTTGAATAGAGAAACATAGGCTATTGCAATTTGGAATTAATATAGGAATTTCACTGTTATAATATTTTTCATTTGTTTTGCCAGTTTTCATAATATAGACAGAGAGAGTGCATAAGTCTTTGGTATTAACACATATATATATATATATATATATATATATATATATATATATATATAAAAGCCTATA
>NW_015540850.1:694577-704231 GCF_001515605.1 Sinocyclocheilus anshuiensis | reverse complement strand
AGCTCCAATGCTATTAAATTAAAGATGATGTACCATAGAGCAAAAAAAATGATCAGTGAAAGTAACAAAAACTTGTAAAATACATTTTAATGGGCATAATTAAGTGTGAAAATAACAGAAGGATATACAGTGAAACCAAAAATTATTCAGAGATTATTTTATTTATCAAGAAATTAAAGCCATACAAGAGACATGGACAGAAAGTACTGGGGAAGCTCCCAAACTATAATTATTCTGTCCTTATCAGTGAAGCGTGCAAACTGGGTTAAGTCCTATGGTGCACCATACTAGGGCTGGGCGATACATCGAATATTATCGCAATAATCGCAATAATTTTGACGACGATGTAAAATTTGAAAATATCGTGAATATTGAATATTTCTAAACTTTCCCAACTTTCTCAAAAGAACGCGCCAAACGTCCAAAAAAGGGAACATGTTATTGCGGACTGCTCTACACTCATCTACTACATGAACTCTCATGAGTGCGGTTGCCAGATTTCAAGAGTTCAAATCCCTGAATCTTACAAAAAATTTTCGTTGATGAGTTTTCCCATGACTAAGACGAAACAAAGGCAAGACAGGTCAATAGTCAATAAACGAAAACTATGACTATATCAACGAGACTAAAATGTATTCAAAAAAATTAAACAAAAATGCTAAATGCTCTACAAGCCTCTACTACGCGAGCTTTCATGAGTGCGGTTGCCAGATATCAAGAGTTCAAATCCCCGAATCAGAGCTTCGCTGTTAAAACAATCGCTCCTCATTGCGAAAGCGCCGCCGCAGACGATCTGAAAACACAGACAAACAAGCTGGAGTTTAGCGATCTAAATTCAATTTCAGCCGGTCTGTGTTCTGTCATGAGGTCTCACTATATTGTTTGTGATTGTGATCGCTGAATGAATGTACTTACTCAACCGCTGTTGTTTGAATAGAGAAACATAGGCTATTGCAATTTGGAATTAATATAGGAATTTCACTGTTATAATATTTTTCATTTGTTTTGCCAGTTTTCATAATATAGACAGAGAGAGTGCATAAGTCTTTAAAATTAGCTAAGAAATACCTATGTGTTCCAGCAACTAGCTCCCCATCTGAGAGGGTTTTTAGTGCCAGTGGGAACAGTTTCATGCCACAGAGCTTCTCAGAGACAGTTGACAGACATGTGTTCTTAGCTAAAACTTGTAAAAAAATAAAAAATAATTATTTAATTATTAGTTTAATTATTTCCCCCAGTTGCACAATGTAAATTGTGAATTGCATACACTAAAAAAAGTTGACAGAATGCACTTTCTCTACTTGTTTTGCACTACTTCAGTTACATATACATGTGTTCATTTAATAAAAAGCAGTAAGTGAAACTGCTTAAATCTGCACTAAACATTTTGTATTTACTTTGTAACAATAGCTGTTCTATCTAAATTGTTTTTGTTGTTGTTTTTTTAATGGGGGCAAAAGAAAATCATGTTTTTTTTATTATTTAAAAGCAAATGCAAACATATTGAGATATATATCGAATATCGTAAAAATTTTTACAATATCGAAATATCATTTTTTTCATACATCTCCCAGCCCTAATAGAAATATTACCAAATGTTAGAATTAGATACTTTGACAGTATGCCAATGATAACAGTAAAGAGAAAAAACGATCCAACCGTATGTCGGCGCACGTGATTGACCGCTCACGTGTGACGCGCTCATAACGCTAGGCGCCATTCACACAGAATGCACTTTTGTGTTGACAAAGATGCGACACGAGAAGTGGAATAGGAAAAACATGCAAGAACATGGGAGTGAACTTCTTTTAACTTGAGCGCCACGTTTTTAGAATGCTGTTTCATGCATGAGATGAAACAGTCAACTGTCAAACGTGTCCATATTTACATAGAAAAAAAACAATCGAAAAGCAGCGCAAGCAAATAAAAAACCTGTAACTACTACTGTATGTCTGATATTTCATGTTTGCATCATGGTGACAGGCTGAAAGCTGTTGTTGTTTTCACGGAACATTTATAGTTAATAATACTGTAGTCTACTTGGGTTGTACCTTCAGTCATTTTGAAATTGAATTAACTTGACTTTTGACTTTTTTGTTTTTTAAATAAAAATAAAATAATCGGGAATCGGTCAAATGTTCTGAAAAAAATAAATAAATCGATATTTCAATTTTTTGCCATATCACCCAGCCCTAGTCAGTTCTTTTAGTGAATCAAAAACAAACAGAGTATGAACAGAGTAGTCTGATTCATGAACAAATTACTCCTTTTGAGACGCTTCTTTGTAGTGAATCAAAAACACAGTGCAACCAGTGTAATCTGAAGCATGAAAGACTGAGGCCCTGTTTACACTAGTTTACACTAGTAAACGCAGTGAAAACGCCAGTGTAGACGAGGATCGTTTTCATTTTAAAATGCTGTTTTAAAATGAAAACGATCCTCGTCTACACTGGCGTCTACACTGGCGTTTTCACTGCGTTTCAGAAACTATCTCCGTCTACACTACACAACCGAAAACGCATGTCACATAACCACTCATGCAGGTACAACCATAGATATGTATAGGTAGATTCCATATTATTTAGATGGCGGACGCGTCTGCGTGCTTGGAGCGGTCGAATGGGGATTCTAGCTATACATATCTATGGGTACAACAATTAGCATGATGTTATTGTTTACACGGTCGCCAAGGATACGCAGAGAGAATGTGGGCAGCCACGCCATCATTTTCAAAAGTCTCTGTTTTGGTCCGTTTACACTGAAATACAACCCCAGAGGTTTCAAACTAAAACAGAGTCTGCAGCGTTTTCAAAAGCCTCCGTTTTCAAAGGGTCGGAAACGCCGGAGTAGTGCAAACAACAGGCGTAACCGTTAAGAAAAAAGTTATGCGTTTTAAAACGAAAATGCACTAGTGTAAACGTAGCCTAACTCTTATGAGCTGGTTCTTTTTAGTGAATCAAAAACAAAAGGCACAAACAATGTAGTCCGATTCATGAATGAATGACTCCATTTGAGCCGCATATTTGTAGTGAATCAGAAACATACAGTGCAACCAGTGTAATCTGATTCACGAACAAATGACAATTTTAAACAAGTTTCCTTTACTACACTTTCCTGTTTATCACAACAAATGGCCAAGCAAAGCGCACGACACTGACAAGGTACGCGAATCAAATCATCTAATCTAATCATCTAATCTAACTAATCATCCTTTAGTGAATCAAAAACAAACACTGCAACCAGTGTAATCAGAAATTTCAAGTCTGAAACTCTGCCATGTATAAATTATAACATCAGCAGAGAGAAAATATATTTTGTACATGAAAGCCAAACGGTTGTTATACTGTAACTGAATACGTAAAACGCAAGTATTTTCAAAAAGTGGTAATCTGAAGTTGGTACAGGCATCTTGGCGGTCTAAAACTTTAAAAACCTGACTCGGACCACTGTGAGCAGTTGAGTTTCATGTCGACTTTATTATCTCATAACGGGGCTTTTATTTATTTATTGGCCAGGCAACTGGACGGTTTGCTGGATATGCTGTGTATAATTAATGAGGGGAGAACAGCTCTACTCCCAACACAGTGATACATAATCCCGCTCGAAGACAGGGCTACTCCCCGCAGGCTAATTAAACGTGAACAGTGGCGATGGCTGTGAAAAAGTGAGGGAGGAAACGTAAGGAACATGAAGGGAGAGTCCAGTCAAACTATTTTGCATGTACAAGTTTGACAAAAGCTTCATAAAATTACTTGTTATGGTTTGAGTTAGCATATAGCTTAGCACTGGGACTTCATTTGAAAAAGCCATGCAATTCACTGCAATAGCGATGGTAAGAGGAATAACACTGTGTTACTGCAGAAAGAAAGCAAGGATGAGTATAACATCACTAAACACACACAGACCCTCAGGAACACCATTCAGCTCTGACCTTTACTATCGCCGCACTACTAAAGGAAAGCAAACATCATTCAACCGGACTCAACCTCTGAGGACAACGTGGAAAGATCACACAAAAATTGTCTACTTTTTGTTAAAATCCCCATTCGCATACTGAAATTTCCTCTCTGCTAATGTTATAAAACATACAGGGCAGCATTTCATACAGATTCAAACTGGTAAATCATCTTTTAAAATTATTCATTATAAGAACAGACTCATGAGAGTCACTGGCTCATAATTTGTTTTGTGAAACAGACTACAACACTTGCGCTGTATGTTTCATGTGACTTTGATTCACTAAAAAGAACCAGCACATAGGAGTCATTTGTTTGTGAATCTGACTACACTGGTCACATTGTTTTTGATTCATTAAAAATAAGTAGCTCATAAAAGTAATTTGATCATAAATCAGATTACACTGGTTGCACTGTATGTTTTTGAATCACTGAAAATAACCACCTTAAAAGAGTCATTTTATTGTGAATCGGACCATAAGTCGCGGAAGCGGGGGGGCCGCCCAAGCCTGGGGAATCACAATCACATCGGAATATTTAAACCTGCTTTTGCACAGCCGCTCATCATGTAAAGCTTTGTTTGAAACAGCTTCACAAACAGTCTATTTACACAGTAGGCTACATTTCTGCGTTGCAAACATTAAATAATAATGAAAGTATTGATAAAAGTTTAAAGTCCGGATGTAGACGCTGATGTTGCGGGAGCCGCAATCAAAATGGGTCTTTGAAAGTAATGATACGCTGCAAATAATGATTGTATGTTACATTATTCCAGTAGGTGGCGAACAGTGAGTGTTAAATGTATTTGATGTCTGAATCATTCGTTCAAGAGATTCAAAACGAAACAAATCTTCATTTATTTAAAATGTTTTTTTTTACATAATAAGGCTAATTCGTTGAAATTAATAAATATTTTTAAATAGACTCATTTACTATAACATTAATAAAACATTTTGTCAGAAACTCAAGTAAATTACATATTTAATTTGGTTGTCGGTTTTGTTTTCAGAATCGTGGGAGGATCATAGCTTAAAAATACATAGGCTAATATATGTGGCAACTAACTAATACCATTAGTAGGTAATATATTTATTATTTTATAGGTAATAAATATATTATTATCTTCTGTTCACCAAGCCTGCATTTATTTGATCCATATATTTATTTATTTTTATTTTTTTTATATATAGCATTTCTGTCCCCCTCACTTCTGAAATGATGGCTACGCCCCTGCTTGAATCGGACTACACTGGTTGTGCTGCATGTTTTTGATTCACTAAAAAGACCCCTCTCAAAAGAATCGTTTGTTTGTGAATCAGACATCCCTAGTTGTGCTGTATGTTTCTGATTCACTAAAAAGAAGTGTTTTAAAGTTGTTTGTAAATCAGACAACACTTGTCAAGCACTATTTTTCTGATTCACTAAAAAGAACTGGCTCATAAGAGTCTTTCATTAATGAATCAGATTACACTGGTTGCACTGTATGTTTTTGATTCACTAAAAAAAAAATACTCAAGTCATTCGTTCAGCTCTGACCTTTACTATCAGCGCACTACTAAAGGAAAGACATAATTAATGAATTCTCACTCTACCTCTGAAGACTAAGCAGAAAGATTACGTCAAAAATTGCATGCGTTTTGTTAAAATTCTGCCCATTTGCACTGATGGTCCCTAACAGCGTGGATAATTAATTTTAAAAGTCATTCCAGTGGTCCAGCTACAAGACCAGGAATTTATGAATGTGTAATGTATATATGAAGAGACGTCTTTGATTGCGAGACGGGAACGAGGACAGTATCTTTTTGTGCGGTGATGATGAATGCCAGTGTAATCAAGCAGTGTGATTGCATTTCAGATGCTAAACTCCCCTAAGCAACTCCCCAAAGCAACATTCTGACCTTCTCATCACGACCAGAAGGAGATTAATCTGTTTCTTTGCCACATTGAAGATGCTAAAATGAATTCTCACTCATCAACAAACAACAAAAGAGAGCGCAACATAGTGGAAAGTGAATTACAAGCATCCTGCAGCTGTGCAGCCTAAATGTTGATCACCACAAAAATTCATTTTGAGCTCAAATACTACACGTTTTAAAGAATTAATGTAAGCGCATTTATAAAATGATATGCTTTGCATTTCTGCCCATTCACGTCCATTGTATCCCACTCGATTTTTGCTTTCCTTTGAGATTAACAGTTAAACACTGATTGAGTAATGAGAAAACGGTTCTGCATTGGATTTGGCTCTGATATTATCCCATATTGATTGACAGAAAGGTGTGGGCAGTGGATTTTCTTCACCAGGCTGCTTTTAATTCAGTATGAAACCGACTGACAAACAAACTGGATACACTAATTACCTTCATCAATGTCCTTTCTTTTACTTCACGGTTGGGAAAAACAGAGGAACCCATCTGACCCGTTTTGATCTCTTCCTGTCAGAACAATGAAGGTCACTGAAAATGAGGTGGAATTTAGATCCGGCACTGACGTGTAGACTCACATTTAAATCAAAGGGCAAAACCGCAGGAGGGTTGGTGGTTTTTCACAAAAAGAAAATAAAAAGGTTCCTTTGTCAAATGTAAGGTACTTTTCTGTGATTCAAGTGCCATTCTATAAAACTGGTGACTCTTCCAGGCTTATAGAGGTGATAAGCCTGTCCGCCAAAGTTGTATTTTTTTTTTTTTTTGCGCAAAAGAAAAAAAAAAGTGCTTTTGGCCTTTTTTTGTTTAATCTTTCTATTTTTATATTTGAATATTTATATATTTCAACTTATTTCAGTTAGTTAGGCAACTTTTCTAATTTTTGTTTACATGTTTTAAGTTTAAGTTTTAGTTTTCATTTTAATTTTTTAGTAACTGTGTTTGTTTATTATATATTTCTACTTAAACTTTTTATTTTAGTTCATATGCAAAGCAACATTTCTAATTTTGTTTAAATTTTTTCTATTTATTTTTTATTTCAGCATTATTTCAATCAACTAAAAAAATAAAAGGTTTTAGCTAACAATTACAACACTGTTTCAAGGGGAGTTATATTTATAAGGTATTATAACAAGGTAAGTTATAATATATTTTATTATATGTTGGGTTATAGATGTCTTTTAAAAGATCACTACACTACAAAATGCTAATATTTCACTACATACATACATTTTTCAGTTGTTAGCCATACAAAATCATGGTAACAAAGTCAATATTATAAAATCACCTCCCTTTTGTAACACATAACACAATGCATGATCTGTATGAAGGATGTTGCACAAATCACTCATTTGAAACAACATTTACAACTAACCTCTTAAACAGCCCTGATCACTTAAAAAAAAACAAAAAAAGTATTTCCTCTTGCCATATAGTCAAGCACACTTGGCATTGGCGCAATAAGAAAAGTCAAAGAGTTTGGAGTATTGGCTCTAGATAATTAAAACCTAGACAGAGATAAATTCCAGGGCTTGTTAATTACACAAAGGTGGGCAGAAATGGCACAGAGCCAACCAGCGGTGGATACCGTCCGAGACCTGTTCCTTCTGATATTTTGCATTTGTAGGGCACACGTAAAAGACACCCAGAAGGGCACTGAAGAAAGTCACTCCGAATTAACTAATGAGAATAATAGTTGGAGATAAAGGTAACACATTTTGGAGGTGCAGAAAATGAAAAAATTGGGAAGAAATGCATCTTAAATGCTGCTTTGGATTATGATTATATGCGTGAGGACATTAAAGTGGGTACTTTGAAGTTGGGAACTAGAAGTGCATATAAAGTGCACTTCAAAGCATGCAAAAAGGCTCTCTAGTATCAATGTCAATGGCCAATGTGCCACATCCCCTTCCTCCAGTATTGTGTCTGTAAATACAGTATGAGAGTAACATACAGTTTTGTTCTCAAAGACAATTAGACTGAAGGCCTGTTGATTTGATCCCATCACTAATAACAGTGTAACATTTCTAGAGGAAATTGCGAATCCAAAGCACCATCTTTCACTTCGTTGACAACATGGCATCTGTAGAAAAAAAAACAGGAATAACATAAGCTTTTAAATTACATCCCGACTCATGTCAGTTTCAGACTCTGATGTAAGGCAACACACAAATCTTATAAAAGCTGTAATTTGTGCCTTTGTGTTAAACTGCTCAAGTGTGGCATTGGAAATCGTATTACAGCCCACTAAAAGCGAAGAAAACCTGCTGTGAGAACTTTTGACCCGAGATGCACTGGGCAAATTGAGACTTACAGGTTCAGTCAGTGGTGTATATTTCAGTCTGGCGAGGTTGTCAAGGTGGACGGGCTGATTCCAGCTGTGATACGATTCCAGGAGGACAAAAGAGGTTTTGACATAAACTCTCCAACTGTCATGTCTCAATCATCTGGTACAGCTCAGCATGGCCTTACTATATGCATAGACCTTAGGCAGGGTATTGCTGTTTTTAAATGTAGACAGAGATAAAAATGAGGCTGTGAAGAATAGAAATACGGTGTGTTTAATGGTTTGTACTGTTGTTTAGAAACATACCGATCGTTTAGTTGATGAAACATCTTTCCAAAAAACTTTCAGTAGACGAAAACTCCATAAAACAGCTGAGTTGAGAAAATTTTGTGATCACAGTCCTTAATATTTAATTAGTTGCCAGTTGAGATCTTAACATTTTTAAAACTAAAACTGAAATAAAAATAAATCTAAATAAATATATATATATATATATATATATATATATATATATATAAAAATAAAAGGGTTTTCGCATTGTAATTTCATATAATTGCATATAAGAGAGAGAGAGAGATTCTCCTTTTGTGCTCCTCAAAATAATAATTAAAAAAAAAAAATCGTTTTTGGGTGAACTGTCCCTTTAAGAGAAGGTGCACAACAGCACAAGTGACTGTGAAAAACTACAGAACAATACACTGTATCTGCGTGCACCGAAATCCAATAAATCTACAAACATCTATCCAATTACATTCATTGTCGGCGAAACAAATAAGTGCTCACATGCGTCAACATGTTTCTCATCAAGAAGAGGGAATCAATAACCAAAAAAAAATGAACTGTTCCTCATACTACGTAATAGTATGAACCCAACGACACAATCTGAACCTCTATAAAAGTCATTTCCATGTTAATGAATGATATATTGAAATATCTGGCAAGGAGAAAACCTCATTGTCAGGGCAAACTAATCTCCGACAGAACGATATGGCATGTGCAGATTACATTTATGAAGCCTGACAATGGAAACAGAAAGATGGGGTCCAACCAGGAATATGGGGATTTGAAAGAAATTAATTATATTTTGTTTCCCCATGCGTTTCCCGTGGTGAGAAGACAGGAGTTGTAAGATTACTGAGGTGCTTGTAATGCATAGACAAAGAGAATCAGATGAGGATTAATAAACGCAAGTCACGCTGAGCGATTGGGTTTCCTCACTTCAGATCTTCTTGATTTACAGTGGTGCATATTTGCATGCTTAAAGAAACAGTTCACTTAAAAATTAAAATTCATTTTTCATGAAAGCATAGTTCCAACAGACATTCGCAATCAAATTTGTATGGTTTAAACTACAGTTCTTAACTTGTGGTCAGAAGAACAGTTTCTTGTCAGTATGATGTGGAATAGATTATATTTATGATGAAAACAAGCAAGCTAATATGGCTATAATTTTTAAGCCATACCCCCCCCCTCCCCTCAAATGAGTTAC
>NW_015540850.1:661284-694341 GCF_001515605.1 Sinocyclocheilus anshuiensis | reverse complement strand
CTGCTCTCCACTCCCTGCTGAACGTGATCGATTTCGAAAGCTAAAGTGAAAATAGCATTTGCTACTGCACGCTTTCGTGAGCTTCAGCGACTACACGTGATTACAGATTGCCTTCCCCCAATATAAATGCCCCCCTGATGTAGGTGCCCTGGCGCCGGCTCTGATTCCATACAAATTTCATTCTGCATCTTAGAATGTCAAAAGAATGAAAGCGCCATTTTTGACGCTGGAGAACCCGAGAGTGATGTAAGAGGGAATCCATGATGGAATCAAATATCTTGAAAGAAAGCAAAACAACAGAGAAGAAATTTGTGAAGTATTCCTCAGATGCCATGTTCATTATTTACAGCAATAAACTGACAATAATCCAATCTCGAAATGTGCATGACGTCATTAACAACAGTTCCATATTGTTTGTGAGGTCAAGTCCGATTCTTTTCCACGAACTGAACAGTTTGTTCAGAAAAAAATTATTCACCAGTTAGTTCATATAATCACGCAATTGCATCACGTATTTACAACGTTATTGTTAAAAGCACCCTATAATTATATGAATTCTAGATGTTTTACATATCTATGGCCATGTTCACACAGCAGCAGAATATGGTTGTCAGTCCTGTATTTGAGTCCTTAATACGATTCAAATGCTCCGCTCTCCACCAAAATATAAAAGCTGCTGTCGGTTAATGATGATTTGACGAATGAATTCGCGGCTCGATTGGACTCTTGTCGTGTCAGAAAGTGATAAGACTTTCAGTTTTATGGACGTCGCCATCTTTGATTTTACGTTGGTCACTGTCGCTATGGTTACTGGTAAGGAATACGGGCTTTACTCCTGTTGCATGTTCATACAGACAGTATTCTAAACACAACTGTAAGCTGCTGTGTGAACTGGACATTTCGAGACTCGCACCTGTAAAGAGAATGCGGTTGTCAATCCCAAAAACTGACAGTGTGAATGTAGCCTATGTGTATAAAATATTCATTCATGACTCGAGAACCATTGTAACCATTAACCGACTCATAATACAACAGAGAACTGCTGTTAGTGTACTATTGTTGACTTGAAACTATAGTTGTCAGATCACTTTTATATTTCCCATACGTTTTATTTGTTACACTTCATGTGGTTCAGCACTGCAAACACACATTTTGCCCCCTTTATGAAACCCTCGGCAGACAGTTTGCATGTTGGACATGTTTGTACTGTTTTCAGTTCAGTGTTCAGGAACTGGAGTGCTGAATGAGTTGGCAAAAAACAGCATAATAAGACATACGGTGGAATAGTGCCTCATTTCAAGTCAGAGTGACTTTCAGGCAAGTCCTAAACGAGTTTTGATTGAGTAACTTGTAGATCTGTGTTGACTCGAGTCGAGACCTTTTTAGGGTGCTTTCACACTAGCACTTTTGGTGCGCACCCGGGTTCGCCTGATGTCAGAGTTTGGTTCGTTTGGATGATGTGAACGCTGTCTTCCAAACTCGGGTGCGCACCCGCGAACCATACCCGAGTCCACTTAAAAAGGGTGGTCTGGGGTTCGGTTCATGTGAACTCCGGTACGGTTCGCTGCTGATGTGAATGCAATCGTACAAAACCACAGAAGTGAACCACTATTAATGACGTATAATTTGATAAAAATGTGTGTTTGTGTGTGTTTCACTCACTTTCCTGACGAGCATGACTGACGCGCTCCAAGCAAAGAGCTGTATATCTTATTTCTGTTCACCTTCAGTGTTCTTTAGAGCATTTGCAGTACATTCGTAAGACCATCGTAAGATTCATAAGTGCCGTTATGTACTGAAGCTTTGGAAACGAAACCAATGGTTCAAAAACATAAATATATAAAAATGAAGAGAGCAACTATGCATTTTGCTGCCTTACTTAAGCAACGGGGTAAACAGCTGCTGGCTTGATGACGCAAACAAACCACGGTTCCAAATAAAATAATATGAACGCAGTCCAATGGGGGCAGGGGGAGGGGGGAGCAATCGAACTCAGGTTCGGACCAGGCAAGTGAACCAAGTGTAAAAGCACCCTTAGTCTAAGTTAAAATCAGTTAAGTCTGATTTGATGAACTGGTTCACCAAATGCTAATTAAGCAGTGAGTTGCATCGTTAGAAACACAGCTCTGTATGACTTTCTTCAGTGGAACGGAACCCAAAAAAAAAAAATATATATATATATATATTATTATTTTTGCAAATGCATTTGCAAATTATGATTTTTGTAAATGCAATGAAAATCAAAAGGGGTCTAGTGTTGTTTTGGACCCTATTGGCTTCCATTGTATCCCTTTAATCCCATATCGCTTCAGCACACGAATATGGAGAATGTGAAACATTCCAAGCACTTGTGAGTCTAAGATGAATGCAGCTGGAGCCACAAGGCCATTTGTCCTGTGAACCACCACTCATCAGTCTTTTCTTAGGTTTGACGTCATCCCGAATGCAAACGCAAAGAGGAAGAACTCCAACAGGCCATTTTCTTCTTGGAGCAAATATCATTTTCAGCGACACCGCTGGTCTTGTTCATTTATTAGCTGCCAGCAGCTGTGTGTACAATGGCCAAAACTTGGGAGCTGTCCAGTGCTGAAAACAGAGGATATACCAGGAAACAAAAAGAGAGAGAGAAGCTTGTATTGGAGGACCGAGTGCCTGAAGTAGCACTGTGCAAATTGCTGGCATAATTATCAGGCTTCTTTTCCTTCTGGACCTCTCCCACAGGGTAAGCGATAAAACATTTTCTAAATGAATCTTTAAACCGCAAGGTAGTGTGTTTTTGTCTTGAGCAGACCTGCGAGCCAAATGGAATCTTTTCAAGACAGAAAAAGAATTAGGGCTGAAAAGAAATTAAAATTAATATTTTCTTCTCCCTCTACGAAGTTAAACTCTTACAGTCCCATTTCGAAAACCAGCAAAACACAGACCAGGTGTCATGATTCATTTGTGGTGTTTAAGGCGGCAAATGCCCGTTCTGAATAATGTATTCCAAGTCTGGGCACCGATAAATATTCAGACTTTGGCGGATTGGCGGGTGACACATGTAGTAGAGACAGCTGCTGCCAACTGCTTCCTCTGGCTCATGGGATTAGACACAACTACTCTTTCTTGTCAGCTGTCAATCAAGACTGCGCACACAACGTAAAACACCAACCTGGATGACTGTGGACATAAATTAAGACTTATATTGGCATTTATTCACCACACAATCACAAACAGACCATTAACTTTGCATAATTAAACACAGCCTTTGTCACAAATCAGCACTTGGCTTATGCAGGAACACAAAACTAGCATGAAGTTTTCTTGAATTTGCATCTACCAAAAATTTATAGAATAATTTTAGTAGACCTGGATGACTGTGGACATAAATTAAGACATTTACTGGCATCTATTCACCCCCAACACAAACAGACCATCAACTTTGCATAATTAAACACGGCCTTCATCACAAATCAGCAGTC
This sequence comes from Sinocyclocheilus anshuiensis, assembly GCF_001515605.1. Lineage (NCBI taxonomy): Eukaryota > Metazoa > Chordata > Actinopteri > Cypriniformes > Cyprinidae > Sinocyclocheilus > Sinocyclocheilus anshuiensis. The sequence goes on along the minus strand of NW_015540850.1, from coordinate 690,880 downwards.
GGCTTATGCAGGAACTCAAAACTAGCACAATGTTTCCCTAAATTGCATCCACCAAAAATTTCCCGACTAATTTTAGTAGACTTGGTTCATTAAACACGGCATATGTTAATTTACGACAAGGACATTATCTCCTGGAATCCGAAGGCATTTAGCTTTCTGGATGCTATTCAAGTACAATTCAATTCCACCTGTCAGCACAACCCCCCCTCATACAATTGTAGGGACTAAATTACGCAGTCGAGCGGAAACGCGTATTATTAAAATATGAGAATCAATCAAGTGCCCTCTACAAGTCACCCAACGCCAAAATGGTTGCGCTCAGAGGCAATTTCCACTTTTTGAGACAAGAGACAACATGCTCAAAGGTGCTCCTCTGGCATTTACGATTATACAGGGAGAAGAGGGTGCTCAGATAAAGAGCAGAATGGATGCCCCAAGGAGATTTACCGAGGTTCTGGAGCCAACTTGAAAGGCTGCTTGGTTTTGCAAGACTGAGCTGCTCCGCTGGGACTCGGGGTTAGAAAGAAAGGTCTTTGAACCTGGAGGCGCCGTATCGGAGCACTCACCCTGATATAGATGCAAGCAACACAGGGTTGCTTGAGGGTGACAGGGTATGAGTTTAGCAACACAGCCTCAGCGGACACCCATATGTTTATTTGATCAATTAAGATCAGGGATGGGCTAAAATGCTGGCCAATACGGTAAACTAATGGTTATGTTATGGTGATAACCAATAAACGGGCAATATTATTTTGTCCAAAATAAAAAATTTAAATAAATATAAATAAAAATGAATAAAAATGTAATTAAATAACCGTAAAAACTAAAATCAATCATTTTAAAAGCTGCAAGTTAATTTAGGCATCCATAATAATGGATATTATGAAAAAGGTTATTCATTTTGAGATTTGCTAAAAACTGCATTTAACAATGTTCAAATATGAAAGATATGGCTGATAACCAATCAATGGCTGATATTAAAATTCTATATAAAACAATTCATTAAAAAAATTAAAAAAGGAAATAAATGTAAATAAATTTTAAATAACACTAAAAATTAAATATATTATTTTTTAACGTTATATTTAAGTGAATTTAGGCATCCATTATAATGTACAGTACAATTAAAAAAAACATTTTTTTTTTCAAAAGTTGTAAATAAAACATTAGTGGAGTACAATTCACAATACCATTTTAAAACAGTACAATCTTTCTACTTCTGAATTTCATGTTTAATTCAATATATTGCTGTTTGTTTGCTGTTTATTCGTGAAATTTACTAGCAATTTCTGAGTGAAAACTGTTTCTTTTTTTTGGTCAGTATATGAAAAATGGATATTCAGATTTGCTATTAAAAATCTAATATACCAGCTTATACAACTAAAGCCAAACAAAAGCAATTGCTGGAGGTTGCCGAAATGCTGTGCGTTGCTTCCTAATATGCTGCAATATCTGACAGTATGCACTCTCATTGGTAGTCACTGCATGGCTCATTTGCATAAAGTTGGACTCCAACTTTGTTGCATCGCTTGTGTTGCCGGAACTTTCTACAAAAATTATGGTGCAAAACTGTTCCCAGTATGAGCGCGCCATAGGATATACTCCAAGAACGGTATAATTTCAGAGGAGAGGAGAGGAGAGGAGAAAGGTGAGAAGAGAAGAGAAGAGAAGAGAAGAGAAGAGAAGAGAAGAGAAGAGAAGAGAAGAGAAGAGGGCAACGTTACAAACCTTGCCCCACAGTAACCAATTTGCTGCAAACAGCTGCCTGAAATTTTCCCAGGGCACCTGGAGCCACAACTCGCACCACTTTCTATTTCTGATGCTCTTTGACAAATAACACACATCTTCACATTCACAAGTCACTCTCTTGCACTTTTCTCTTGTCAGCATCAAGACTTGTTGTAGACTGATGCAAGAAGCACCTGGAGTGCTCCGTCAGGTAGAGACTCAGGGGTTCAGACCGAACAGAGACAACAGAGTCAGTCACGACAGAATGCCAAGAGAAATTCGGCTCAGTCTTCCTCTCCCACCAGCTACACGCTGTCGTCGAGGCAGGCACAAGACTGGCAGCGCTCAGCACTTGTCAGCTTTTAACAGCATCCAGCTGACACTCTGCGAAGGAGAAAAACAATGCGGGGTCCCTTTCGATCCCAAAATTCTCGCTCACTATTTCTGATGGGATTTCTTTCAACCACTTCACATCAAGGCATTACTGCAAATGACATCTTGCAGGTGGGGGGTTATATCAAGGCAAAGAAAATGACTCACTTGAGTGGATCTGGGGAAAACCGGACAAGAACATTGCATTTGATTGCATTTGAACCCACAAGCACTTTGCAAATCACGTAATATTTCAGAGGATAAGTGATTAATAGGTCTGAGAACTGCACAAATATCTGATTTTAGAAATTAGATAGCAATCTACTCTTCATATATTTAACATTTCACCATGATGTCTTCTGCTCCGAACAGCCGTTCAATATCGTTGTGCTCCTGGTTTTATCCCCTTGACTGTCCTCACTGAGGTACTGCGCTTGGCAAGGGGGCTGTATATAGCCTATCCTGAACACAAAACATCCTACACCACGTTATACATTAATAATGAAGCGAGACGCAATCAGTTAAGCACAAAAACATCGCTTGTTCTCACCTTCTCCGAAGTAAAGCGCGTCGTCGCCTCAGAAAGTCCACAGGAATGCCGCGTCGCCTCAGATACAGCAGAGTAGATGATAACAGCCGCTGATGTTAACCATTCAAATCTGTTCAGCCTCAGAAACGTGTTAAAACGAACTCCTTACTTCGTTAAAATCGTTCAAAAAGCACGGTATTTCTCCTCAGCCCGGGTCCAGAGAGGAGCTCGAAACGGCGCACGCTTCGCCGGTCGCGAGGAGAGACACTGAACAAAAGCGCGTCCGGAGGCTCACAGCGGTTCCCCCCTCACCGAATGAACGGAGCAGATGCTTAGGCAAGAGAGTGCGTTAGACGGTGTATAGCCAATTCTCTATGGACTTCGGTGGGGGGATGGACAATATTTTGCACAATATTTCAGCGATTCCGTCCTTTGTTTGGTCATTTGCTTGGGCAGATTTATTGCGGTGCACAGGGTGCGAATTGTGGAGAATTTGGGGGTTCATCTGACTCCTAGTTATTTGAATCCACCAAAACGAAGTTACAACAGTCCCTTACGAAAATTAGCCATGGTTTTACAACCAAAAAAGCATACCCTTATACGAAAATTAACCATTTACTACCAATTAAACCAAAAAACCATGGTAACTATAATTAAACCATGGTAACCACAAATTAACCATGGTTTTGCTACACTAACCATAGTTTAACCATGGTATTTGTAGTAAAACTGTGGTTATACAAATGGTTACTACAGTTTTACTACAATAAAACCATGGTTAATTTTCGTAAGGGTAGTAGCTAATATAGTTAATAGTTAAAAACAAAAACATAGTAACAATATAGTTAAACCATGGTAATCTTAAATTAACCATGGTTTTGCTACACTAACCACAGTTTGCAGTAAAATGATGGTTGTACAAATGGTAATCAATTCTCCCATAAAAAAAAAAGAATGTGGGTTGTAAAAGTATGTAGCCTTTACATACTGTATGCATATATATGTGCATATTTAAACAGTGTTTCAAGCCACCAAGTACCACAAAATATATATAAATTAATGTAATTATTACAAGTAGTTAGAATGCGCTGAATAGAAGCTATAGCAAACAGAAGTCATGTTGCCTGGTGGTGACCATAGCAACGTTCCTAGCATTGCTGTACGGATTAGTATGTGAAAATACGTCGACAAAACACTTTTTATTCTTAATTTTTAAACTTTAATGTTCATCAACATTTTTTTTAACGACCAAGTGCCACAAAAGTTAGATTACGACAAAATCAGAATGTGCCAAATAGACGTTAGCGAACAAACAATTTGAGGTAACCAAAGCAACTATTCACAATTTATATAAGAACATTAAATGCATTGACAAAAAAGTACTCTATTTTTATTTATCTTCTAAATGTTAGTGTTTATTACAAATAGGCTACGATATATTCCAGGTCTTATTGCTTTATCGTAATGGAATCAAACATTTAATGATTGTTTTTGACTGAAAGAACCTTTAAAATCCATGGAACCTTTCCAATGCACAAAAGGTTCTTTATAGTGGAAAAAGGTTCTTCAGATTATTAAACCAAGAAAACTGTTTCTTTCAAGAACTGTTTACCGAAAGGTTCTTTAAGGAACCCAAAATGGTTCTAAGGCATTGCTATGAAACCCCCATTTGGGAACCCTTATTTTTAAGACCAAAAAGGTCCCAGTTTTGTCAGATTTAACAAACAAAATTGTTTAAATTCACCTAAAATGCTTATTTTATACTTCGGGTTATATACACAAGTTAATTTTTATAATTTATTAACAACTTTGTTCATTGTGCTTTTGTATATGCATATTTATTGCATCGGCCAGATTATCTTCCCATTGTCCATTATTTGACAAATGTCCACACGAATACCCATTGTCTTCGTAAGCCAACCCATCTACCAGTTCTTCTGTTTGCAGATGAATAAATCATCTCAGCATCCCAAGGAGCCTTTAAAAAAAGCTCTGGAGAACCTGACCTGCCCCCTGTTTTATGACAGAATAATGATATCCCTCGAGATGCTGCAAATCTGTTCCTAGGGGCCACACTGTGGTCCACTGACACACATTTCACCCGACCTATAGAAGCCCACTCACTTAACACTACCCCCAGTTCAGTCGTTCATCACATTCATCACTGTCATCCGATTACAGATGTTACTGTGTAAACAAATCACAACAAACCGCAAAGCCTCTTCTCAGTGTTCCTGTTGTGATGCCTCGTCTTATAATGAACATAACAGCTGAGGGAAAAAAATGTGAGGGCTTTCGCTTTGAAGCCCTCAAATGTTGCAGCTGATCATTAGCGTACATTAGGGACACAATAACCATTATACTTCATTGAAAAGAGATTATTTCTTATACAGGATGTTTGAATAAATGCCAATCATAAGCTAAATATAATCTTGGCAGCAGGGCTCTTTGAAGGGAAATGGTAGGGATTTAAAACACTAGGCTAACTGGCTCTATAATGGCTGTCCGCGGCTTTATAGCGAACCGAAAAAAGCATGAACATGAGAAATAAGATTTCTCTGACTAACCGCATGAGGAGAAAATACCCTGGTGACATATATATAACAGATAGTCCCCAAAAAAATATATGCCCCATTGTTCCAGACTCCCTCAAAACGGTATTGTCAAGGGACGCTGGCCAAGGCGTAATACATACTGCCACACAAATCCATTATTTAAACAGCTGACAATGTAACGGTCAATGAACAAAGGACTCCTCGCAGTGGCCCTCAAAAAGAACAACACAATATGGATGATTATCGGTCGCCAGCTGACTGTTTTAATATCATTTCGTTTTTACCAACACTTTCCTCTCCATCATTGCTGCAAGTCTGATCTCAGAGAGTCATAACAAAAACATCTCTGAGGAACATAGTACTTTGTTAAAAGGCGGCGAACAAGATGTCACCATTCAAAAATAGGCACAGACCTGTTATTGCCTTCATCTGGGGAATTAGATGCATATAATAATACTATGCTTGGAGAAAATGATGTTGAAATACAACGTGTTAAAATGTGCTCAGATTACTTACTTTGATTCATTTCATGGATGCTTGTATCCAGTGCAACTTATGAATATTAATATACAAAACGAGCCAAATTTTCTTTAAATATAGTGAATATTTCAAATTTGCACTATTTGGTCTTACAGTATCAAAACAAGGGTATGGACCTCTAAAACCTGGTTTTCAATTGGGGGTCTATGAAACTGCTGGGGGTCCATGGAACAGATATATAATTCAATTCAATTCAAGTTTATTTGTATAGCGCTTTTCACGATACAAATCGTTGCAAAGCAACTTTACAGCAAATTAAGTTTCTACAATATATTTAGTATAGCTTATCAGTGGTGACTGTCAGATTTAATAAGAGAACATTATTGGTCATCCAATCTTTTACATTTTTAACACACTCTGTTAGCTTAGATAGTATATATAAAACATATAGACATTTCTTGAAAAATGTCCATATATATTTTTGGCTGGTTCTCTTGCTTCGTCAGTTGATTCACTTGATTCTATACAGCATAAAAGCTTTATAAATGAATCCAAAACACAGAAAAGTCAACAGTAGGTTAGCGTAAAGCAAGTTGTTATACATTTTTCAATAAAATACAAGAGAAAAAAATGAAAATAATAAATAATTATAATTTAAAAAATACAATACAATAAAATAAAGATTTAAAACAAAATATAATAATACAATTTAAAAATATAATAAAATACAAAATACAATTCAAAATATGATAATGTGAAATTGAAAATAAAGTATAAAATTAAAATATAAGATAAAAAAAATTCTAATAAAATAGATGTAAAACAGGCGTTTTTATAAAATGCTTTTTATAAGAGTAAGATTATAATATAAAACAAATTAAAAAGAATAAAATAAAATGAAATAAAATAAAACATAAAATAACAAAAAATAACAGCTAATATAAAGTAAACATTAATAACAAATAACATAAAATAAAGAAAACAAAATATAAAAATGAAATACAAAAAAATACTTTTTTTTTTAAAGCATTTTTATATTACGGTAGCCCTGAGATTGCTAGTAGTCTGGATTTGGGGTCCCTGGATTTACATTAAAAAAAAAAAAGTTGACAAGCCCCTCATTTACAAATTTGTGCTTGAATACTTGTCTGCTGAGTTTGTAGACTTTGAACTGTAGACATTCCCGATTTATTGTAAATCCATTAATTTCCCCTCTAATCCATTTATCCACTGTCGACAGTGTCATGAAAGAAGAAATCTACAGTTCCACAGCCTTATGTTTCTCTAAAGCCACTACCATTATGGCTGGGGGGGGGGCGTTGACTTGACTCTGGCATGGGGCCAGGCCTACCGCACAGCTTTTTGACCCAGAAACCACTGACATAAGCACTTAATGGTGGTCGCCCATCTCGTCTTGGTCACTTGCCATCGGCTCGAGGGGGAGGGTTGGGGGAACAAAGCTTGGTAATGATGCCGCGTTGGCTGCCTGGTTAAAGACCTTTATGGGAGCCCCGGCGAAGCCATGGAGCGTGGAGAAAAGAAGAGTGTCAGCACAAGATCCTAATGAGAATGAAATGAAGCTGCTTGGATGGGGCCCAGCTGATCCATAATTGATGAGGGTGGAATGCGGAGACTCGTCGGGTGTAAATGATAAACACACTACAGCGGTGAGAAATTACGGCTTGCCTTTGGCTTGCATTTTGGATGATGTGTCTATTGGATTTTTAATTGCATACCTATATAGACCACTTGTGATTGGGCTCTATTGTGCGCTGCTAAAAGAAATCTACAGCCGAACATATTAAAAATTCCCCGCAACACATTAATGGAGCATTGTAAATGAAAATATGTCCAATGTGAAGGGGTATAATCTCAAAAGACATACATAAAACTTATTACTATTCTGCCTAATTAGCAATTACACAGGCTCCAAAGCAGGTAAGTATATGTAATAATGTGTCAGTCATGCAAATCTAAAGCCTTTATGGCTTTCATGAGGCATTGGACAAGGATTTCGGTTATCAACAACAATACAAAAAATGATTTTATGAAGTTGTGAATAAGATTATTGGAGTAGGTTTTACAAGAAAGCGCTATTTCAAAACTACATGTTTAATTTAATGTGTCACTAGCAGTTTCTTTGTAATTATTTAAAAATAATATTTAAAAAATGACTTGCAATTTCTAAGTGAAAACGGTTTCAAAGTAAATCCTACACCATTTTTTTTTTCAGTGCACCACGGAGAAGAAATAAAAATAATAAAAATATTTTTATTCATTTTATTACTACTATTTATTATTTTACTATTTTAATTTAATTTAATTCATTTTTTATATTATTTTAAATTTATTTAAATACCGTAGAGGAAAAGTTTAATTAAATTAAACCTATTGCTTACTTGCTAAGTTTTAATATTTGCATGAACATCTTGAAAGCCTATTTAATCTAACTTTTTACTTCACAAAAAAAAAACACAGAGCTGCAAAATGTTTGATTCCTTGGACCAAAAAAAAACTAAACAAAAAACCCGAAAGAATTGTTTCTATTTTAGAAACAATTAACAATTAAAAAATTGTTAATTTTTTAGAATTATGAGTTTATATCTTGCAATTATGTTATATGTTTCACATATTTTTTCTCAGAATTTTTATTCATTTGTGAAAATAGTCTTGCATACTTTAAATAAATCTCATTTAAAATATCACAAATTATATTGTGCTCAACTTGTCAAGAAAAAAACAGAAGTTCATCTTAGATCTGAGCTGAGGAATTAAAAATACATCTAAATTAATGAAATGTCATGTTTAACTGTATTCTCCCTCACCGGCCCCTCTGCTTCAGCATATTACATTTATCAACTCTGTGGCTGACAGTCTTCATAAAAATAGATAAAGCAAAAACAGCAGCGCAATGGGATCTGTCTGATGTCATCATCACTGTTGTTTTAGTCAGTCAGTCTATAATAATCAAGGTGTCAGTCTATAATTCAGGTAAGCACACATGATCAAAAAGAAGTATTGCTAGATTGAAAACAACCTTCGGAAATATATTTAACTGTCATCGCTACACAAATAGCTGAGTGACAGTATCCCCCACCGCAAACATTAAAAAGAAATAAACAACAGAAACAAAACCAGGCATGATGTGCTCTCGGTGTTAACCTTGCCAAGACTTTGCCCTTTATCAAAGCTGCATTGCGTTATTGAAGTATGAGTATTGTTTTATTTCTGTTGCATATATATATGCAATATGAATAGTGACTGGAATTAGATTTTATGGCTTCAAACTTGGCATATCAAAATTTGTTATGAGACACAACAACCTGGAATGACACATATTGGTGTGCAAATTAGATTTGAGAAGATTTCCATGGAATAAATACTGTGGTAATGGTTTAAAAAAAATCTGCTTGTACCGAACAGATTTTGTGGCCAATAACCGATAAATGGCTGATATTAAAATTGTGTACTATTTTGCCTAAATCAATTCATTTTAAAACCCTACAATCAACAATTTCAAATGCAATAAGTGAATTTATGCATTGCAACACATACAGTATTTTGTTTTTTATTGAGTAATAACAAGATTAAATTTAAGCACAACTTCGTGTTTTGGGGAGAAAAAAAAATCGATTGCGATAATTTTCTGTTTTAAAAAAAAAAAGTTTGATTTAAAATTGAATTATTTAATTGTTATTTTATTATGATTATTTATTATTATTATTACTAAGTAAATTGAATCAAATAATAAATAATTGTAATACTTTGTAATGACTACTATTTTACTGTAAAAAAAAATTTAAGATAGATATAGATAGATAGTATACAGTGTCGCGATTCTTCATGAAACATGCTGTGAATATATTTATTTAAACAGGCTGAATCACAGCCTTTGCAATATGATATTTATGATATAAAATGATATGATTTTTTTTCTTTGCTTAATCATTGAAATTCATTGAAATAAAAACCCATTCAAAATATAAATTAAACTACAGTAGTATCTCAGTGACACTAAAATACTTGACAGCTGCATATTTTCATTGTATGGAAATGATTAGTGTGAGTACATAAATAAACGGAATAAACAAATTAATCATGGAGGTTAACAACAACTTGAGGGGGAGAAAATGACATAACTTTAAGAAAATATTGAAAAAGTGGTCAGGGCATAATAAACAATTATCTTTAACACTGACACAATGCATCACACTGGATATATTATACAAAACACATCCAGGCCTTACAGCAGATGGAAAAGTCACCCGTGTGGGTGGATGTTGGCCTAAGAAATCATAATTGCCAGATTTAACCCATCAGGCTATGTAAACTCGCTTCCTTTTCTCCAGACCGAGACGATGTCGGGATCAAAGAGTGTCCTTGGGCTGAGTTGTTTTACACACAGAGGGTAAAAGCTTAATTCCACCACCCATAAACACGCATACACAACACTTTCTGTGCTCTCACTGTGAGCAAAAACACTATTACAAATCATAGAAAGACAAAATATATGCCTACAGCTATTTACAAACACAAATACCCATCATAAAAATCCTCTCTAGCTTCATTGCATTCTTCAGCTTGAGGGGTGAAAGCACGGATGTAGTATATCCTGTAAGATGCACTAACAACATGCTCTGTGTCACACAGATGTGTTTCCATAGAGCCCTGTAATCTGAAAAAGAACATTAAAAATGTCTCTTGTTATGCCTCCTTGATTGAGCTGCAACCAGATGTCCTATTGCTTTCTGCCCAAGGGAAAAATGGCTTATCTATAAAAAGACAGAACGAGATTTCATCTCAAATTATCCCTTCTTGTGTCATACTTGTTAAAGGAATCTTCCAGGTTCAAGTCAATCTCAAATGGCACAGATGCTGTTAATTGCCACTGAAAATAAGATTCATCTGTCGATTTCTAAAAATAAAAAGCCATGTTTGCAGTAATGCATTTATACTGGAAGTCAATGGGGCAAAGAAGTGCACCAGGATAAATGGTAAAATACACATTGTTTAAAAACATTATACATGTTAACTATAAGAACACACAATATATCGGTACCATATGAGCCGATATTTTAGATTTTTTAAATTTATTATGCTTTTTTTTTGTTTTTTACCAATTTTTACATTTGGAGGACCTTTGCCATCATCTAAAAGTTCACTAAAATAAAATATTTAAAAACACTAATAATACCAATGTAATCGTTAGCCGGTAAAAGCCAATATTTTAGATTATTTATAATTTGTTGTGTATTATTTGTACTAGGGCTGCACGATTAATCGAATGCGATTGTCATGCGCATTTTGTTAAAAAAGCCGGTTCTGTAATCAGAAGGAAATCATCATCACGTGCTTTCAGATGGAGCAGAATTTACTACAGAGCCGTAGTTCACTGACAAGTTATGCAAAAAATTTGTGCGATATTGAATCACAATCTCGATTCCATTTCGATTTATCGTGCAGCCCTAATTTGTACCAATTTTTACATTTAGATAACTTTTTCCATTATCTAAACTTTACTAAAATTAAATCTTTAAAAACACTAATAATAACCATGTTAAATGTAGTTGTTAGCAAATCTCAAAATGAATATTAATTTTCATACTGTATATTATAAACACTGTGATGTCTAAAATCAAGTATAGCTTTAAAAATGACTTTAGGTTTTAGCACTTTATAATTTGTACCAATTTTTACATTTAGATAACTTTTTCCATTATCTAAACTTTACTAAAATTAAATCTTTAAAAACACTAATAATAACCATGTTAAATGTAGTTGTTAGCAAATCTGAAAATGAATATTAATTTTCATACTGTATATTATAAACACTGTGATGTCTAAAATCAAGTAATGACTTTTAAAATCAAGCTTTAAAAATGACTTTAGGTTTTAGCACTTTATTTTAAAGTTATTTAGATGAAATAATGTAGATTAATTTAATTTAATTTAATTTCACTTCATTTGGCTTGTTTATATTTCCCAGTGTTTTAATATTGGTGCATCCCAAATGTTGATATGAGAAAAGCATGACAATAATCGCTTACTAACCTGTCTATATAAAGTTATACGCAATTTTGTTAACTCCTATGACAAACATGAAAAGCCAAAATAAATTAATTTGTACAAGGACACTAGAAAAGAACTGCTGACATGAGAGAGAAAAACAATACATTGGCAAACATAACCAGATGTTAATTCACCTAGAAAGGTATCTAATTATTTGCTTGAAACAAATTAAGAGATTATTTGAAATTATCTGTGGCGATCAAAAGCAAGCCACAGATGCTGTGGATAAAGCTGGACTTGTTTTAACCCCGATATACACTGATATACTGATATACAGGGTTATGTTTGCCAACCCTGATATACACCTTTAATCCAAGTAAACCAAACAGATACCTCACCGTCTGAAAGGACTTTGGCAAATTAAAAGGGGTTGAGGTAAGCAGAGATAGGACGTCTGGAAATAAATTTTCAGAGGATCAGATTCTCTGACAAAACACATTGTTGACAAGAGCGACACCTGAGTGAGCGAGGATTTCACTGTTTACACTTTAGCATGCAATGAAAGCAATCCGACAACTGTCAGGTTGACATTTCACAAGAACAGGGCAGAAGAAGCTCCTAAAAAAAAGCCCAACGCACCATTTTCACCGATTCACCCTATTATGTGTGAGAGAAAGCTCAGTGTTAATGGGAAACACTCTGTGATTCTGCCCAACTGTGTCCTTTTCAGACGTGGAATGGACTCGGTAAGCAGCTTCTGTGAGAGCGGTAGTGCCCATTAAGCCAGCGAGGCTAGAAACTGTGAAAGCCGGGGGGATGGCCACAGCAATTCAGGCTGCTTGTCTCAGAGGAAGCACTTCTGTCAGTTATGCTAGGCCAGAGCACAACAGCCTGAAAAAACGTCCAAGTGCTTCATTCTCCAAGAGCTTCTCTCCAAACCCTGGATTTAACCATTAAGTCTTGTTCAACATCACTAAAACAGGTTAAAAATAACAAATTTCCTTACCCACCTATAAGATTTCTCTCAGAACATTACAGCAACCATCTAACAACATCCTGGCAACCATCTGCAAGTTCACCCTAGCATTGTGTCAGTGAGTTTTGCGCAGGAAAATGTAAAGAAAATGTAAAAATGTTCTTCAGTCACAGTCACAGGCTTTGTATGATGCAACACACAGAAGAATTGTTCAAGTATTTTGCTCTTGTTTTCATTTCACTAGAAAAGTGTTTTTGTTAAAGTGTTCTAAAGTGCATAAAGGGCTGTTGAAGTGGTTTCCACTTCACAGCAAGATGTTCTCGTCTCTTAAAGGGGTTGTTCACCTAAAATTGATAGTTTTGTCATCATTTTTTCGCCCTCATTGCTTTTACTGATGTTTATAGCAGAATGTCCTCTTCTCCATCCAATGAAAGTGAATGGTGACCATCAATCAAGATTCAATACGACTTAAGATTTAGCCTACAAAACTATCATGCGGCTTGGAAATATAGTCAATGAAGTGCTTCATTCTTCAGAAGCTTCTCTCTTAGCACTAGATTTAACCAGCAAGTCTTATACTCCTTTTGTGTAACATCACTAAAATTAGATAAAAATTATGATTCTTACCAAACTACAGAAGATTTCACCCAGAACATCACGGCAACCAACTAGCAATGCATTTACAACAACATAACAACGTCCTGGTAAACCAGCTGCAACACCCTAGCATAACATTTGCGCATTTCTTCAGAAAATGTATAAATCTATTTTTTCATTTGCTTTATAGACACAAGCTTTAGTGATTTACTGGTATGTTTAGGTTTGTTTTGTAACTCACCAAATTTTTTCAAGTATTTTGCTCTTATTTTCATTTCATTAGAAAAGTGTTTTGTTAAAGCATTTCTGAAGTGCATAAAGTGCTGTTGAAGTTGTTTCCACTTGATGTTCTTTAGTCTTAAAGGGATCGCTCGCCTAAAATTGAAAGTTTTGTTATACTTTTTCACCCTCATGGCTTTTACAAATTGTATGACTTTGTGGAACTGATGTTTAAAGCTAATTTCCAAGCTGCCCTTCTTCATTCAATAAATGTAAATGGTGATGAATGGTTGACCAAGGCCTGGTCCACACCTACACGGGTATTTTTACTCCATTGTTTGAAAAAAAAAAATCTTGTCCATGTGAAAACGCAAAAAACATGCTATGAAGCGCTGTCAAGAGCATGCCAAACCAACAGGTGGCGATATAACCCTAGCAGTAAAGCCATGTTGGCCAATCAGAAGCCTGAAAAATGTGCGCACTCTTGACGTCACAAGTCAAAATCTTCGGTTTCACCGGCTACACAACAACGCTGCAACCGGAGTTTATGAAAATCTTCACCCTAGCAGGAGTTTTCAAATCTTTGCATGTGGAAAAAATGGCCAAAACGCATAAAAATAGCTGCGGTTGTGAAAATACCTGTGTTTGTGTGGACAGGGCCCAAGATTCAGTAAATAACAACTTAAATTTCAGTATGTTCCTCACACAGAACTATCATACAGCCTTTAAACATAGTCGTGGACTTTTTTGGAACTTGAAAACCCCTGGTTGCATTGAAGAAAGCAGTTCAGACATTCTTCAGAACTTCTCCATTGGTGTTCTATGGAAAACCAAACATCATACAGGTTTGGAATGACATAAGGGTGAGTAAGCAATGACTGAACTCTCACTTTGGGGTGAATTATCCCTAAAAGGACAAGGTAAAAAGCAAGAACTGACCCACAACAGCATAGTCAATATATGCTGCGTGTATTCTCTGGAATTTGAAGGTACCAGGATGTTGTTGCCCTCAGAGATAGAGCACTGTGAATTTGAGAGGTACTCCAGGGCTTTTGATGCTGTAACAATAAGATCTGTCACATCACATGTCCAAAACACCCCCCAAAGACAATTCTCTTTTCAAAGCCATGACAGTGCGATTGTTCCCTCTTTTTCCTCGTTTCAATTTGACGGCTTTGTTAACCTGACCGCTCATCTGAATCACCCTTTCATCTACAAAGCAGTAAGCTAATTGGCACTGTCCCTGCACAACCCATTAGGACATTCCTAAATTCACATACAGAGTAAAAAATGAAAAAGACTGACTAAGCCACAACACATACTTATTCAAAACGAACATGATAAAAGACAAAAATACAGGTTGAGAGCCAAGGGAAAAATTGACTAATTTTTTCATTTTAATAGTGTGGTCTACAGGATTTATCCATCTGTTGTATTGTCTGCCATAGCTGTGCGACGTTCATTTTCCCTCTACTATAATAACTTTTTCATTTAACACATATCTTCATAAGTCAGTAAGTTTTGAAGACTGAGCTTCATTGTTATCTTATTCTGCTGAATAGTATTTTCACAACTAATTGTGGGAATATTTAATTTAATGATCAACCTCCTTTTGACAAAACAATGAAGCACACTGCCCGGGTGAAAAATAAATATATTTAAATTGTGCTTTTTCAGACATACTGTGTTTAGCATATTCCTTAAAAGTGTAACTAAGCATATATTTATTACCAAAGTATTTCTAGTATACTTTTTATAAATACATTAAAAGTATGCTTCTGTTTAGCATATTTCTTAGAAGTATAACTAAGCATATATTTAATACAAAAGTATTTCTAGTATACTTTTTAGAAATATATTAAAATGCAATTCAATATATTTTTATTGCACTTCAAATAAGCATGTTGGGAATACAAATGTATTATAAACATACTACTTGAATTTCAAGTATATTTTTAATACATTTAATACTACGTCTTTTTCACCTGGGTGCTTTGCTTGTAATATCCCTGGACGATGTACTATAACCCAGAAGAGGCTTTCTGTCTCAGATTTGCTAGTCATGTGTATAGTCTGCTTACCCCAATCAAAAGGAAAGTTCCCATGGCCCGAGGGGAGGTTTATTTAGTCTTTAATGGCATGAGAGACACGCTATGCGTCTCGGTGGTTTGTGTGGGGCCTAAATTGCATCTCTGAAGGACAACTAATCATATCAAAGGCAACAGAATGAGCCTCGAGTTTTAACGAGTGTGCTGGTTTGAATCGGTTTTTAAACCCAACCCCGGTGTCAAACTTATTTGTCCTTTTCACTGAACAATGTTTTCAACTCTGATCCTCTATCAGTAATGAGTCTATGGATTCTAGAATACTTGTGAGCATTCGCCTTGAGAATGATAAGTTATCAGAAGTGGAAGAATGGAAAAAATCGACACGATCCAACAAAGCGCTGTAGAGAGTTTCAAGGCATCCAAAACTATAAGTGACGATGGGTATCAAAAGTAGAGAGAAGATACTGTGTGTATGATGATCCGTCGGAAATGCAAACCGGAATCTGATAAGCCTGGAGAAGCCGTTTGTGACTTTCCGGATCACAGAACAGCAGAGATTGATATGGTTGCTTAGTAAACCCATCAAAAGATTAAAGCTCACCTTTATGTTTAAAGGAACAGTTTACCCAGAAATGGAAATTCTGTTTACTCACCCTCATGTCGTCCCGTATGACTTCCTTGCTTCCAGGGAGATGTTTAGCAGTATGTTTACACAGCTCCTGAAGTATCCCTGCCAATGCTCTGATGATCCTGAATGAGCGTTGGAGCCTATTTTTACATGCCACTAGATCCCAAACTTTCAAGGGCATGCACAGCGTCTTACCTTTGACAGTCAAGCATTCCTTTCACTGTAACAAAGTAGTTTCAAGAAGATCCCAACAAGATAACAACAAGCAGGTGTAATACATGATGTCTGAGTGTGTCTGGCCACTCTAGATAAAGACACGAGTTTCACCACACTCAGTGATGGGGAAAGGATTTAAACGATATCAACCTTGATGGAACATAATGTGCACTCCATTCTTTCCAAAACAAGATAAGATGTATTTGACACCACATAACAAATGAAGCACTCCTCCGCATTTTTTCCCCTCAAATAGTTACGGTGCAACATTTGTCGTAACAAAGAAATGAAGCCGTGCCTTCTCATAACAAATTAACTTGTTCTTTGTTGCCAGAATAGCCCTTGAACATTTCTCTTTGAAGAATTCATTGGTGAAAATAACTTTTTGTGACTTTGGGATCCTGGGGTTTTATTACACACCTGTCTGTTCACTTTAATCTGATCTATGAGATGCTGAGTCAGTTGGTTTGTCTGTCTCCAAATCTTGCTTCAAAAGTGTGGCTACCGATAAGTCATAAGGATAGTGTTTATATATAAATAAATAAAAAGGGCAATACAATTTCTCGCCTTAATCCAGTCCCAAACCATCAGATTTGTAGGCCATGGATTGTCACACCATAATCCTATTAAAATCCAGTCTGAAATATGACATAATTGGATGAAAATATGTTTACAGTAACAAGGCAGCAATTCCATTTGATTCGGTGTTGGTTTTAAAGATAATTTAAGTCAGCACTTATTTATTAATATAAACACATTGCTTCCCAAAATTCAGTTCTGTTTTTCAAGATGAGACTGCTCTATTTCACAAATAGTATGACAAACCTTTCTCCAGAATGCTGAAACCTTCACATTTATCTAAAATGTTAAGCAAACACTCTTCCAGCTGCACTCAAATTGTTTTCCCTTCAGCACACAATATTTTTAACATATGAGAAGCACTCAGACAAGCTAATTATGTGTCAACTTCAGGATTCAACATCTTTGCGTTATGTAAATTCACCTGAAACAATGTTTACATATCTGCATCTGAAGACTGAAAGATGTTCAGCATGTTGCTAAGCTACCAGGAACGAGTGAGGCATTCTTCTGGTCTTTGGTTCAACAAGGGGGTTACCGTCCTACTGCCAGGAAATTGCTCAGCGTGACTCAGATGTATAAGACTCTGAGAATAAGGAATGGACTTGCAAATAATTTCCTCCTCTGTCATATACAATCTTCCATCCAGTGACATTTCCAAACCATTTGACCATTGATCCGCTGACTCCCCACCCAAATGCCAGTGCTATGTTAAATGGCTGGGTTAACTCAGTGACGTGGTAAGATCAGATGAATTCAACCATTCAACTTGAGCTGCATATAAAAGGGGACAGAGTAATTTGAGCTATTCTATGATTAAAGTCCCAATGTGCTGGAAGTAGCAACAGATCTTGTCTTGCATATTGTGACGTACATCCACATGAACTGGATTATGGAACATTTTTTAAAATGTAGGGCAGGGTCTTAGTTCAAGCCGTCAGCACATCTGAAAGCAAGCTTGCAGTCTATTGTAAGAAAGGGCCGGTGTTTATGCAGGCAAAATGGAGAAGTCTGGCATACGTTACCAGAGAGGAGTCTGTCGTTTCACCAGAGATTGAGTCGACATTTTGATTGAAATTTATAAAGGTCAATATTCATTCTGACTTTAATAGTAGCTTTAGTTTGTGATATTAAGAGGGAAGTCTATGGAACAAAACAGTCAAAATTAGGGCTGAACCCATTCCTTGACATCAAACCCATTCCTTGACATCATACAACAGCGTTTTAGTGGCAAGTTAAAAAATCTAAGATTATAAGACTGAAGTCATAATATTTTTAGAAAAATTCAAAATTACGAGAATAAAGTCAAAATATTTTGAGAATAAAGTCGAAAATACATATAGGCTATACTCTCAAAATATTATAACTTTAATCTTGTAATCTTTTTTCTTAAAATATTTAGACTTTTTTCTCATAATTTTAAATTTTTTTCTCAAAATATTACGACTTTAATCTCGAAATCTTAATTTTTTTATTTTTTAACGTGGCACTAAAATGCCGTCGTAGACATCAATATCAGTTCCTGAACTATACTTTTTTCGATACCAATTTTATGAAATCCGTTTCAACAAGATAACATTACACATTACCTCAAAAAAAAAATTGGTTTTACTTTTTCAGCTTGTTGATGTTTTTACAGACAGAAATTTGGCACTGAACGACAAGACATTTTTCGATAATTCAGTGCCTAAAAAATATCGAACTCGATACCCAGCTCTAGTCAAATTATTCATGAATGTCAATATTTATACCTGGCCAATGTTACCCTAATGTTTAATATGGCTAATAGTCCAGGTACCCGTCAAAAGCCTCCTCAAATGTGGTTCCTACTTGCACACATGTAAATGTGAGATATTGCGTTGCAATGGACAGGAATATCACAGGGTTCGCACAATGCAGTTGATCTTAATCACAGTGGGCTTACTCAACGCTAGAAACACTAGCATTGTCTGTCTTCTCATAGCCAGGCGAAATGTAGTCACAGACCGTGTCTGGAAGGTTCATTCTTATTTGAGGAGCTGCAATGAGAGCGTAGACACGTCTATTATGTGGGGATGAGCTGAAGAAATTGGATATAAAGTGAAAGAGTTTGAATGGAGTTTGCATGGAAATTGGATCATTTATGAGGTGAAATTGGTGCCATTGATAGCGAAATCAATTGGATTGGACAATATTGGAGCTTGAATTGAACTAGCAGCAACTGAATTGACCCAGACATGATGAAGTCCCTTCTGGCAGCTGTTGGACTTCAAGACCACCACCTCTCTGAACCCCTACAAATATACAGGCTCACAATGGAGCCAGTGGCTCCCTAGATGCAGTGGACTCTTTGCATGAGTACAATTATGGTATTATCAGGTTCTCAAACATTCCTCCACTAACATTTCATGCAGAGAGCATGTTGAGCCACCCAGGTGTTCGCTGCTGTCATGCTATGTGTATGTCTAGGTTAATGAGATGGAATCCTCCTAATTCAAGGTGTTATGATGTGAGAACAGCAGTAAAAGCAATATGCAGGGTTAAACTGAAGTGCAAGTAAAAGGCATCAAGCCAGCGCGAAACTAGCAAGGATTCACACCTTTGTCTCTCACGGATGTAGACGACCGTGAGAGGCAGCTGTTTTCAAGGCACTGAGAAAGACAACACACTGTGGAGAAACTAGTAATGGAATACAACACAGGGCTTAAAAGCACACAAAAGGACATTCAAAAAGAACACGGCGGTCAATTTGTTCATATAGCATCATGACCTTCGAATTTAATGTGTTTGGCAAATGATGTGTCTTTTATGTGGAAAAGGCTTTTTGAGTGAAACAGCCTTAATGACGTTTTAAACAGCGCTTTGAAATGGCACTCATATTAATTTAATTTGCACTCTAGATGTTTATTTTCCATTTGATCTGCAACACATAACTTACTCTCATGCACCGCGCAAGGGTTTAACAACACGCAAATTGAATCACCATGACAACAAATTACCTCTTATGTCCTAGTCGGTAACTCTAAAATAACTAAAGGCATGAAGGCTCGCTGAAGCTTTGTTCCAAACCCAGTGAACTGTATTGCTGTCTACAGCCCAGGTAGGCAACTGCGTTCCAAGGCAGCATGCTAACTAAAATGGAACCCTAATAAGCGATTGATTTAAATTTTAAAACAATCTACATAGTTAGCAGCTAACGACACAATATTCTAATAAGCATAAAACATGCATAGCAAGCGCATAACTAGATGTAACTATTTGATCACTATTTTCAGTACTAAATGAAACTTTATTATAACCTCAAAATTCAAATGCGAGAAGTCAGAATTGTGAGAAATAAACTCGCAATTGTTAGAAATTTGATATTAACTATAAAAGTCATCACTTTTTTATTATGTGGCGAAAAACAACAAATTAAAAAAAAAATGTAAAAAAAGAGTTGTGATGTTAACTCCGTTTAACAGACAATTACAAAAAATTGTCAGAATTGTGAAATTCAGTATTTCAAGATATAAACTCGCCATTACCTTTATTTTTTTGCGTGAAGGAAATACCAATATGTAATTGCAGAAATTTGAGTTATATTTCGCAATTCTGACTTTTTTCCCTCAAACTTTTTCTCACAATTCACAACTGTGAAGAAAAAGGTCAGAATTGTGAGCTAAAAAGCTGATATTACCTTTTTTATTTTATTTATTTATTTTTGTAATCCTATGGCAGAAACAAGCTTTCATAGATGCTGCTTCTTCATGGTCCCTTAAAGGGGTCATATGATGCGATTTAAATTTTTCCTTTCTCTTTGGAGTGTTACAAGCTCTTGGTGCATAAAGAAGGTAAAGTTGCAAAGACTAAAGTCTCAAATCCAAAGAGATATTCTTTATAAAAGTCTTGTCAAAGGAGGGGGCTTTGTTGAAAACGACGTGTTTGAGAGAGGCAGGGCATAGAGGACCTACAATAATGTACAGTATTTGAAAAAAAAATGTGTTTTTTGAACATTAAAGCATGTCAACATATTCTGTTACACCAAATACACAAAATAATGATCTTTAAAATAGCATCATATGACCCCTTTAAAATCCTGTCTAAATAGACAGCTCAAATCATAGCAGTAACTTTGCACTAGTCCCAAAAGGAGTGTTGAAAAATTTACAATATAGCAGTCACTTCTTCTACTAACCCTCTGGCGATTTAGGTCGAGCGCCAGTGGAGTTTTAAACCAAAGTGGGCACACTTCACAAACCCTGCTGATGCAGGTCGTTTTTACAGTAGAACCAATAGCCAAGGGGATTTACTGCTCTGTTCACAAGGCACCATGACAAAGTGCTATGGCCTGACAACAGGACAACGCTGCTGAGGTCTGTCATTTGCCAATAAGTGATAGTAAGCCCTGCAGTTATGCTGCAGAGATGAAGCTGACATTGCTCCAGTTGTGAAAGAGATTTCTCCTCTGGGTTGAAGTTTAAGATTAAGTAAGATTAAGTCTTTTCTCAGGATCAAAAACAGAGAAATAGGAGATTTAAAGAAATATTCTGGGTGCAAATTAATCTCAGAATAAGGCATGATGTTAATTAAATTAATTTAAATTTATCCCTTTTCTAAAAGAAAAAAAGAAAAAAAACCCACAAATTTCTGCTACAGTGAGGAACTTACAATGGAAGTGAATAGAGCCAATTTGTAAACGTTTAAGTAAGTTTCAATGTTACAGCCACAAGATGTAACAATATAAGCGTCATGACTTTAGTGGAAAAAATATTCTAACCAATTCTGTGTAAAGTTATAGACCTTCATACAACTTTGTAGCCATGACAACACAGAAAACCCTAAAATCATTTTTAAAAAATTATGATTTCAACTGCTTTATGGCTCAAACAAACATGTTTTAACAGAAGAATTAATGTAAGTGCATGTATAAAATTATAAGCTTCATATTTCTGCTTTTAAAATCTCCAAGAATTGGCCCCATTCACTTCCACTGGAAATGCCTCACTGTAACTGTGATTTTTGCATTATATAAAGAAAACAACAAAATCGAATCGAAATTAACATTAGGCCACAAATGCTGTTGTCGATTGAGCCTAACTTGTATTGAACCCAAAATATTCCTCCAATTAGTCTCATTCCTGTATAAAAGAAACAAAAAAGAGGTGTTAACAAGATCTTGCCTGTGATTTTTCCCTCCAATGGGAAGAAAACTGCTTTCACCAATTGAATTATGGCAAATATGCACCTACTAGCACAAAGCCAGTTGACTATCACATTTTAAAGCTGATTTCCCTATAACATCACCATTACAAAGACTAAAACACCCATTAGCAACTGAAAGCGTTCTATTTAACAAACAATAGGTCATTAGAGCACATGCTGAATATTTCCTTGTCTTGTCAATCTTCTTCCCCCCGTCCATCAATCTTTCTTCTAATTTAGTGCTGGCAGGAGCACTATGAGCGTATGTTCACCTTGAATAATGACAGCCAGCCTCTCTAAGACTGGAAGAGAGACAATAATCAAAATCTTTTGCTTGCAGTTGTAAGCGAATAAAGCATAAGCGACTGCACTTTGCAATGGAAGCAGCCGAGCATACTGTGCAAACGCTTCGCTCCTAAAGGGTTTAATTATGAGTCGCGCTAATATTGAAGCAGAAAATTCTGGTGCCGGGGACAAGTACGAGGCTTGCCAAAAACCATGGAACAGCTCAGACACATCTAATTGCTCCAGAGCAAACAGATGTGTCTTCTATTTGGAGGCATTTTCAGCTTATTAAAGCACAGAGTGCCTTGTGGCACATCAAATGGCATTCAGAATAATTGATTGGCTGTGAATATCGTATCAACCAACGGCATGCAAAAATAAATCCCATTCATATATCATCCTTTGAGTGGTGATCGTCAGAACGGAGCAATGATTGAAAATTAACAGCAATAAAAACAGATCGCTTCTTCATGCTTAACGTATTGCGTAAATTGAATTTGATTGTAAAATGGCTATACATGACCAGGGTTGCCAAGTTTTCACAGCAAAATCCGCCCAATTGCTACTCAAAACTAGCCCAATCGCTTCACCCAATAAAAATCGACTTGGCAACACTGTACATGACTGCAACCTTATCAAACAGAACTAAGCCCTGCCTTAAATGCTTTACTAACCAATCCTGTGCTGGAATCAACAACATCTTTTGTTGTTGCTGTTGATTTTCAATGAAATCTTGACCTGTTAACACAAAAAAAAATTACAGTTGACCTTTAGCTAAACCCAGCCTCCATTGGGCATTGCTTGCTCAGAAAAGAAAAAAAAGCACCAAAAAAAAAAAAAACATCCTATTAGAAAGAATGAAAGAGTTCCTCATAAAATATTTGCTAATAAAGTGGTAAAAACTGAATGGGTATTAGTCGTACATGCGCTGGAATGAAATGTGACATTGCAACCATATGATTTGCCATTTTCTTGAAAGAACTTGTTAAATTAACCAGTAACGTGATTAAAAACTGCAGAGACTGCAAATCAGAATCAAGTTGACTGAAACGAAAGAAACTTAATATGAAAGCAATTACAAGTGACAACTTTAAAGTGTAAGTTAAAAGAATGTTTCTACAATGTATTCACCATAATGTACACCCTAAGAATTAGTAGAACTCTTAAGGTAATCAGTTTTAAATATTGATTTTCTTCTACACAAACAAATTAATTGCACGTAACTTGAAATATTGAACAATCTGACTGTGCTGATTGTTGTTTTTAGCTACTCTGTCCTTGGTTGGCCTGAATTAAATAAATTAACATTAAATGAATTATCTTTGAAACAAAATTTAGAATATTCATTTGGAAATGATGATGGCTGATGTATAGTGTACTTCACAGGGGAAAATAGCACGTTTGTGGTTTTTGGATCATTTCGAGGAACGATGATTTAGGCCACGATGGGGAAGTCGTGGCCTAATGGTTAGAGAGTCGGACTTGTAACCCAAAGGTTGCGAGTTTGAGTCTCGTACCGCCAGGGATTGTAGGTGGGAGGAGTGAATGTACAGCGCTCTCTCCCACCTTCAATACCACGACTGAGGTGCCCTTGAGCAAGGCACCGAACCCCCAACTGCTCCCCGGGCATCGCAGCAAAAATGGCTGCCCACTGCTCCGGGTGTGTGTTCACTGCTGTGTGTGTGCACTTTGGATGGGTTAAATGCAGAGCACTAATTCCGAGTATGGGTCACCATACTTGGCCACATGTCACATCACATCACATTTCTGTAAAGATTCTCCATTAACTTCAGTTAGGATTAGTCAGTAACTAAAGCAGAGATTTTCGATATTAAATATTTGTCAGCCATTTTACAGTATATTTGTATATAACATACTGATTAGCAAAGGTTTGTGTAGTCTAATAATTCCAGAGATTAAATTTTGCTATTATTAAGCACAGCTGGAAGTTTAGTTTTGTTAAAAATCAAGCTGAAATTGAATTGAGATCTTGAGATTGTAATGTATTTTGCCCTCTCATTGGGCCAATCTGCTCAAGTGCCCATAGACTGTAAATCTTGAGACAAATCAAACAAGCTAGACCTGGACAGCTTATTTATAATCTTGTCAATCACTCTCGCTCTGATCTTGCTCCTCTTTACAGGAAGAACAAACATTTATTCCCAAAATAGTTCCCAAATCCTCAGTTTTAGATTAAAGCTGCAACTGCTGCAAGACAAGACAAGAGAGTTGATATTCTGTGAAGTCTCAAAAATACACAAAAGCATTTTAAAAGGAATTAAATAATTAATAAACAGGCCTGAAGTTTTATTTCCATCCACTACAATACTATGACACTGATTCTCAGCAGGTTTTGCTTCAGGTTCCAGATTTTTGTCATCTAGTGATAGCACAGTACTAAAATGATGTATAATACAAAATTTAAAAAATAAAAAATAAGATTTAGGATAGATAAAACAAAAGCAGAAGCAGTATTTACACTGGAATTTAATGTTAGCCAAGTCATATCCATATCTAATTTCCAAGTATCAAGGCATGCCGTGCAACCTGTCCATGTTGGCATCTGCCTAATTTGGCTGCTTCTACCTTAATGATACTAAACAATACTGTGAGTTTAGATGCCCAGACTTTGACATCAGCAACAAAAGATATCTTCTCCATTTTAAACAATGATATCCTATTTCTAAAAATAAAAAATAAGATTTAGGATAGATAAAACAAAAGCAGAAGCAGTATTTACACTGGAATTTAATGTTAGCCAAGTCATATCCATATCTAATTTCCAAGTATCAAGGCATGCCGTGCAACCTGTCCATGTTGGCATCTGCCTAATTTGGCTGCTTCTACCTTAATGATACTAAAAAATACTGTGAGTTTAGATGCCCAGACTTTGACATCAGCAACAAAAGATATCTTCTCCGTTTTAAACAATGATATCCTATTTCTAACTGCGCTTTAGAAAAAAAAATTAGAATAAATATTTACTTTTAATTCTGTATTGTTCACACGGAATAGAGCCCAAAATAGACACTGCGGTTATTCTGTGGATAATTATTACACAGATTTTGATAGATGATATGTAGGTTTCATGCACCTTGAACAAGTAGGCCTAGGTCTAGCAAAGAAA
Organism: Sinocyclocheilus anshuiensis; assembly: GCF_001515605.1. NCBI lineage: Eukaryota > Metazoa > Chordata > Actinopteri > Cypriniformes > Cyprinidae > Sinocyclocheilus > Sinocyclocheilus anshuiensis. The sequence continues at coordinate 665,369 of NW_015540850.1, read as the reverse complement.
CTGTGCCTTCATGACTAGCAATTATTAAGGAGTGACACTGACATCTAGCCATAGAGAAGCGAATTACACGCTGCCCTTACTGTCGTGAAATCACGCACGCCTTCATTTGCCCACAGTTGAAAGGTCGATCTGAAGATGGTAGAGTCATTGATTTGTAACAACACGCAAAGCAGGTATTAAAACGTGGGTTTTTAATACTAACATATTTATATTCATATGAACTATATGTTTTGTAAAGCACATTGTTAGCTATTATAACCATACAGTAGATTCAAACATAAAAGGAGTTTCTGTCATACAGGTTGAGTTCTGTGCTGAACAGAGATGTCAAGCAGTTCGGAAAGAAGTTCATGTTTGATTCTAATGAGGAGACGTGCTGGAATTCTGACCAGGTAATTTGGCCGAGTTGGTGCGACGATTCGTGCGGTTTTCTCATTCTCTTAACCCATTTTACCACCTTATTTTTAAAAATAGGGTGAATCCCAGTGGGTTGTCTTGGAGTTTCCACAGCCTGTGAAAGTTTCAGAGCTCAGGCTACAGTTCCAAGGAGGGTTTTCAGGGAAATCTTGCAAATTACAAGGTCAGTCAACACGAACAATATTAGCGTTTAGCGGTAAAACCGTAAAAGATATACTTACCATGAGCTCCGAGGTTGCTAAGGGATGGTGTGGACTAATTTACTGTCATTTTGAAGTTGTTTCGAAGAACGATTTAAGTAGCCTAATTGTACTTTCCATAAATGCTTAGTTGCTATTGCCATGAAAACACGAAATCGCGGCAAAATAGCTCAACGTTTACCGCCCACTCCCATGAAGCATTGCGAATATTTTCTTGAACTTATTTTATATTTTGTTTTATTTTTGTTGAAATTGTATTAATTTCATTTTTATTCATAAGACACCATATTTGCTGTCTTAATACATGTTCCTTGCCTTATTATGAACAATTGAAAATCTGATTTAGTTTGACTCTTTCTGCAGTTTACATAGTTAAGCCATGTGGCGCAAAATGAATGGCTTTTAGTGAGTCTTTTGAACCATACTCAACAGATTAGTTCAAAAACGCTCATTCATTGGCGTACAAAACAAGTGACTGCATTTATGTGTGAGTCATTGAATCATTCATTCAGCTGATTCATGGATAAACTTTGCTTTATTCACCACTGAAATATCACTACTGTGTTGAACTGCAGCCCAAGGCATCATATCTACAACCAACTAACAATTTTCATAAATAAGAGATAAAAATGAATAATAGAGATTTAAAATGTTTGTTTTCTACAGGTTCTGCCAAAGAAGAGGATCTCAAACATATTGTGGACTTCTATCCAGAGGACAACAACTGTCTACAAATATCCTTCCAGATGGTGCAATATTATTCTTCACCTTCAGCAATCACCACCTTTTGTCATTTTTGCATCCGCTTAGATAAATGCATGTATATAATCCCCATATTCTCTCAGATTGAGTGTCTTCTGAACTTCCTCACAGTCAGTGGACTTTTCTAGTACAGTAACCTACTGCGACTTATGTTTTCTCTCTTTTCCTGGCCAATGGCCAAATTGCCCATGTCTTCAATTTATTCCAAGCTTATCAAATCCTTGATTCTTCACCCACAGTTTTCCCATTCAAGATGCCCCTTTGGTTCAGAGGCTGAAAATAGTGTTTGAAAACAGTGCTGACTTTTTTGGAAGAATAATTGTTTACACATTGGATATCCTGGGGGAAAAGGTTTTGGAATGTTTTGAGAAAAGGACAACGAGGAAGTATGAAGAGGCAGGAATGCCAACCAACTTCCACCACCCCCCCTTGCTTTCACCTCTGGATGAGGAATTTATTTCCACCTACTCACAGGAAAAGCATACACTGATGTTACTTTTGATCTCATTTCCTTTGTTTCTACAGAGAGACTATGGATTATATTCACATCAAGTCAAAACACATGTACTACACGTTTGTAAAAATGTTTTTTAATTGAAAAAAGATACAAAACTGGTTGTTCTTTACATCTCCTATGTCAAAATAAAGCTATAAAATATGCAGGATTATTGTAAGGTCTTGTAAGAGCAGTTCTCTGCTTCATGTGTTTTCAGACACTGAAACTGGTTCCCGGAAGAGCTTCAAAATATGATCTTCAAGCAGTTTTTGCACTGCAAACAAGTTGGAAGACTTGTCAGTTATTAATTAATACAATTAAAATGTATTATTTGTTATATTAATATACTGTAGGGAATGACTCTTGCCTTTTTTGTGGCCCAATGCAACAGCGAGAGCAACAGGACTGTAGCCAGAGTCTGCCTCAAACGTGATATCTGCCCCACATCCTAAACACAAACTTACTTTAGTTCATCATCACAAATAATAAAATGCATGAATATTTTGAAGACTTACTTAAGAGAGCTTCAACACATTTTGTGTGATTCCCACGAACTGCATACAGAAGAGGGGTCCCACCATTCTGTTAGAAAGTGAAAGTTTTTAGATTTGGAAAATGTTTCTGCAGTATTTAATGGTTGTGTATGATGTATTTGTAAAGTTTTACGAACATTTTCCAAATAATTAAACTGCTCATACCCAGTCATAGGAATCAATATCAACACCATGTTGTAGGAGAATATTAACAATATCGGCAAATCCTCCTGCACTGGCCAAAGACAAGGCACTTTCTCGTTCTCTAGCGAGTGTTCTCGGATCTGCTCCCTGATATAATATAATATTAAAAAAATAAAAATAATATATACAGTTTTATATATATATATATATATATATATATAGTCTAGACTTAGTGGCTACCAAAATGTGTCTTTCTCACCTTCTGAAGGAGGAACTCCACCATCATTATCTCTCCAAATGCAGCAGCCCACATTAGTGGTGTGAAACCTCGCTCATCTTGACTGTTAAGTAGAGAACTGTCTGCAAGATTACCCATATATATATATATACATAAATATTTATTCATTCATTCATTGATTTATTTGTTTATTTATGCATGCATGCGCAGGATGCCCTTATTTATTTATTTATTTATTTTAGCAAGTGTTGTATATTTATTGATACCTTTGGATAAATGTAATTCCAGTTGTGAAATCTCTCCATGGGCTGCCAGCTGATGAATTGAGAGGTCTACAAGACATAATTAAATGCCATAATTACATTTTAAAAGACTATTAAATGCCTGCATTTGAAATCTGCCTATATCTATAGAAGGAGGTGGCAGACTCACTGTCTAAAGTGGCGGGTCGGACTGTGACCTCATTCCCCCGCTGTTTATTTGTCAGAGTGGTCGAGTGGTTTACTGCATTTTCATCATTTCGGTTTTCCATAATCGCTTATCATTACACCTGCTTTAAATGTACGCAATACAGAAAATATAAATAAATAACTAATAAACAAGATTAGCGCCCATTATTATGCATAATTAGTTAATAATACTAATATAAAATAACAAAATATGACTTAGGAGAATATTACCTTTGACTGTTTACATGATCTTAAACTTCACAGGTTCGTGTGATCGTATATGCTGCTTTTGTTTCCTGATTCGGTTGCAAAAGTGAAACTGAAATAGAAGTCTTGCAAGTGCATTGAACTCGCGCACATTCAAAGTCTATTGAATGATACATGAAACAGTAGGCTACTTTTCTCATAATATATATCTGGCTGCAAAATTTATCGCATCTTTTTTTAACAACTAGAGTTGGGACAATAGCTTGAAATGGGTTTCGTGAACGAGTCGGAGGGGTTGGATGAATCTTTTAGGAATCGTTTTAGTTCACTCTCATGTACTGACTCCTTGAGGCGCGTGACTGCTTTACTGCCTTCGAAGACTGACTATAGACGGAGCCAATAGCATTTGAGTGCGAGCTGGGAAGAAGTATTTCATTGGTTGAATCTACTGATCAATACGCCCCCTTCATTGAGTAGGCTAGGTGTAACTCATCTGTCTGTCTACCTTTAATTATTCATGTTTATTGATGTTTGTTGAACTTTTCCCATGGTTCATAACAGCCCATCAGCTTTCTAGATAATGAAATATTTGGGTGAAAAAATTATTATCTATTATTATATATATATATATATATATAT
>NW_015540850.1:641533-661228 GCF_001515605.1 Sinocyclocheilus anshuiensis | reverse complement strand
TATGTCTTTTGTGGAGAAAACTTAATGCTCCAGTGCTTATATACTTTTCTGTGATTTCTTAGTAGACTTTAAAAAAAAAACAAGTTTACGATTTCAGTAAGACTTTTTTAAGTCATGAACTCGATGAAAGTCAGCTTCGTTCATGACTCGCTCGCTGTCACCTACCTGCGTAAACATCTGCAGAAAAGGCCACTGAATGATGAAACGATTCAAATGATTCGATTCACCTAGATGAATCACAATCTCCAGAACTAGTGGCTAGGAACTAGTTATTGGCCTGATGTTACTCCTCCGGATGATGTTTTGGGAGCACACTTGTAGGGAAACAGCTGCGCTTTGATAATACAGAAGGAAATTTATATCATACGTTAATATTTAATAAAAATGGAGGATCAAGAAATGCAGTTGAAAGTAAAAAGAGGTACCATGGATATATTCTGAGTTTTGATGTCTATTGATTCATGTTTTATAATCGACGACTCAAGTGTACTTGTGTTTACATTATCGTTAACATTTAATTTACAATACTGAATTGATTATTAGACGCCTTATTTAAGCGTGTCAATAGTCTGATTTGAGATGACACATAATTTAATACGAACCTGATGAAGAGATACTGATTATATGTTTTGTTTATTTCTGCTACAGTGACTGATAAATTCACAGAGAGTATGTATGTTTTGGCCAATGAACCGTCGATAGCGCTTTATAGGTTACAAGAGCACGTCAGGAGATCCCTACCAGAGCTCGTGCAACACAAGGTAAGTTACCTTATTTTAATGTGTTTCATTTGTTGCCTAGCCTATATTACAGTAATACAGACAATACATTTGCCTAAACACTGTAATTTGGTTATTTTTAAAGATATTTGCCTGAATGATTAACATTTGACCTGCCATATTAGAATCTCACAGGGTTCACGTAAGAATCTCACTTTACATTAGAAATTATAATAGTAAATTATAAAATTTATTTTTTTTTGCTGGAAAACAATGCCATACTGTGTAATATATTACTGATTTATTATTTCCTGTTACAACAAGCAACTGTTAAAAACCCCATCTTTTCAAAATATCCTACACTTATTAGTTTAACTTAAGCTTTTTAATAGGGTATGTTTGTTATATTATGTTCTATGTTTTGTCATGTTTTATTGTTGTTATTTATTGTCTTATGTTAAATATTATATATTATTGTCTTATATTGTGTTTTAATTTAGCCTATTTGTAGTGCATTGGGTATGATAAAGCACATTATAAATAAAATGTATTAGTATTATTGTAGCAAGCTGACTTAAGTGTTGTACTCATTTATTGTAGACAGACATGCAGGTGTTGTGTATTTATTTTGTTTTATTTTAATGTATTATCTTTGTATTTTTGTAGCACTTTGGGTTTGGGAAACTTGCATAATAAATCAAATGTATTCTAATATTATTTTATTATCAAGTTTACCTAAGTGTTGTAATTATGAATTTGTAGACTGATATGCAGATATGTATTTATTTTGCTTTATCATTGTTATTTATTGTATTTTCTTTTATTTTTGTAGCACTTTGGGTATGAGAAAATTGCATTATAAACAAAAATATATATTTATTGTTATTATATTAGCAAGTTGACTGAAGTGCCGTGATGAATTGTGAATTTGTAGACAGACATGCAGAGTTGGGAGGAGCAAAGTCAAGGAGCAATCTACACTGTTGAATATGCATGCAGGTAAGATATATATATATATATATATATATGATATATAATTTTTCTTTGCTTGTTTGCTTCACTTTTAATTTGCTCACTTTTTCTGTTTTTAAACATACATGTCACTTCAGTGCTGTGAAACCTGCAATTAATCCAAATGATACACCCACACACACTTCAATCACACCACCTTGACTCATGGAAGTCTTTTTCCAAGGTTAGTTTTACTTCATTTTTGTTTGTTTTTTTCTACATCACGCATGCCGTGTTAGTGGTAATTTGATAGTTTATGTACAAAATTTCATAAAAAAACAACAACATTTCATAGTATTTCAGTTTTATTATGACAGAAATGTTAAATACCGATTCAGATCAGCTTCTCCCATAAGTTATTCAATTATGCTATTTTTCTTAACTTTTATAGTTGTATTGTTCTGTTCCAAAATATGTCTTTCTAGTAAAAAAGAGAGCAATTCGCTATCCTACAGCTACACAAATTCTCAAGTATTTCAGTAGTTATTTCACATTTTAACAATTAGTGTGATTTCTAACACCTGTAAGTTGATATTAGGTGTACGAAAAATAAATTTTTACATATTTTCCTTTAAATGTCACATAAATAATTTAAGATGCAATAATCTGATGAAAAAGCAGTACATTGTGAAATATTATTACAATTTTAAATAACTATTTTCTATTTTAATGTATTTTAAAATGTAATTTATTCCTGTGATGCAAAGCTGAATTTGTCTTCAGTGTCACATGATCCTTCAGAAAGCAATTATTTAAACTGTAATAATATTACACAATATTAATGTTTTAAATGTTTTCATCAAATAAATGCAGGCTTACAGAACATAAGACACTTCTTTCAAAAACAAAAACAAAATCTTAATTATTCCACCAGTGTCTATGTGTATATGCTGTATGTATGTGTGTGTATGTATGTATATATATATCACAGAACATGATCTTTACTTAATATCCTAATGATTTTTGGCATAAAAGAAAAATCAATAATTTTGACCCATACAATGTTTTTTTAGCTATTGCTACAAATATACCCCAGCGACTTAATACTGGTTTTGTGGTCCAGGGTCACATATATAAATGACAGTACATATTGTATTATTTAATGCCCATCTTAACATCAAACTAGATGTGATACCATTCATACTAAAGTTGAATCCTTAATCGTGGCTTTTCTAGCAAGTACAGATCTCATCTCGCTGTTGACCCCGTTCCAGGGTTTGGCCTGTGCTTGAAACAGGCCGGACTCTGTCGAAAGTGTCCGGTGTGTCCGTCCACTCCCACCGCCACTGTAGCCATCCTTATCGCTGCAAGGGCCGATAGATGCCCAGTACTGTGAGTTAGGATCGATGTGAGCGGGGTTGATGAAATGGCTGTGCAGGTTGGCTAAACTGTGCTGCCTCTGTGGCTTTTCCACAATGCTTAGGTTCGACGTATGGATTCCAGCGATGCTTTCAGGGTTGCTGTGGTACATGGTGTGGGCATGTTCATTGTGGAAGTGTTTGGCTGTATGTGCGGCCCGTATTAGGGAGTGAATAACAATAAGTAGCAGGACGAGAACACCGGAGGAAAGCACGCACACGCTGGCTATGCCCGTCTCAACTTCAAACATCAATAACATGTAAATAGACATGGCTGTGAGGGGAAAAATTAAATATTTATGTCAAATCACTCCATGCTGTTTCATCTGAATGATGAATATAAACTAATGTACTGTTGTTTTCCACAGGAAAAGAGCTTTGGATCCTGGCATGCTAAAGGATGGAGGGGAAAAGCACAGCTCTGGGATATAAACTGATGAAGATCTGGATAAAACCATATTCACTTGTTGCCACCACTTCATATTAATGATGATTGCTACTCTAAAATATTGAAGCCCATTGTCAAATCCAAGTTACAAAATAAAAAAGGTAATTCTGAGTTTAAAATAAGAAATAAATACACGTAGTGAGATAAATGTCACAATTACGAGTTGCAACTCCAGGAATATATTGCAGTTGCAAGACTTAATGTCACATTATGCAATATAAAGTCACAATTTGCAAGGTTTAAAGTCAAATTGTGAGATGAAAGTCACAGTTGGGAAATATAAAGTTGCAACTGCAAAGAAAATATTGCATTTGCAAGATTTAATGTAACATTGAAGTGATGAAGTTACATTATAAAATTTAAATACACAATTATACAAATGTAATGTCTCAATTAGCAAAACAAAGTTGTAATTGTGAAGTTTAATGTCACACTGCAACATTTAAAGTCACAAATACATAAAGTTGCAACTGCAAGGAAAATATTGGCGTTGCGAGATGTAATATTGCATTGCAAAATAAATTAACATTATGAGAGATAAATTAAAAGTCACAATTGCAAGATATAAAGTCATGATTGCCACTTTTTTCTTTATTCTGAGGCAGAAATGGGCTTCCTTACTAAAAATAAAGTAAATTTTTTGGTATTGACATATTATATTTATAAGCTGCTTTAGGTGTTTTGGTTACAATTTGTTCACATTTTGCACATTAATTCTTCATTTGTTGTAATAAGGTCAATGTAACTGTTCTGTAAATGTGTATATGCTGAACTTAAAGATTAAAGTTTTTAAGTATAATTCATGACATGACTTCCATGTGGTTTTTGTGTAGCACTTACCAGCTAAGTAAACTGAAACTCCAAGGCAAAACAGTCCAATGGTCACATGCCGAACAACCCTGTTATCCAACAAAAACCAGTCGGCCCTAGGATATAAGCAAAAACAGATCATTTCTTGTTGTATGGACGAGTAGCAGGGCCTCAATTTGCAAAACAAATAGACTGATTTCAAAGACCTGCTAGAATGCTGTTCTTTGAATTATTAGACATTTTAAAATGTTCAAACCTGGGTTATATCTGAGAACGTTGTTCTGGAGGTCAATATGAAATTCAAAGTCCATTAAATGTCATTTACCTTTGATATACAGTGTGGCCCCCAAAAATATTTGGATATTTGAGCTATATAGCACTTTCACAGAGCCAACTCTTTTTCTCTATTTTTTGTTTCCCTCAATGACTTTCAATGTTATTTTTAGTTGATGAATAAAGAAATTCTCCTCAGGTTCTCACAGGTGTGATTCATCACATTTACTATATGTTCCAGTAACGTTCAACAACCACAAACTGTCCAAATGATTCTTGTATGAAAGGCTTTACAACTGTTTTATCACTTAAACTCTTTTTGGGGAATGTTTTGCTCGAAAAGTGTGCTTGTATCATTCTTTCAAATTTGGTTTAAGATTCTGTATCTAATTCTATGATAAAGTGTCTACATAAGTGTCTCCATTACCTTTGTGTATCTGGTTCTCCTCGGCATATTTCAGTAGCGAAATAGCTGTGAAGCAAACACACAACAACTGAGCTCAAGTTGAGTGTCAGAGACAAGGCTGAGAGGACCGTGGAAACGGCCATTAACACAGCTGTGATCTCACTCGACCCTAAAGTAGACGAATCCTTTATAACAGCCTGTTGCGTTTGGAGCTGGAAGATCAAAATGACGGACAACACGGACATTATTGCGGACAAAATCCCTAAAAACGCGAGTACCACGAGAGAACGCTGACTGTAGGAATGCGTCATGTCCGACAGTGAATAAATGCCCGATTTACTATGTAAACAAACCGCCAAATCTGCGAAAGTCCATAAAAAATGATGTTTTTCCACTTTTCCTCGATATCTTCCCACTATGTTTTCTATTTGCGGGTTTCTTGACAAGAAAAACAAACGATGCTTGAGAGGCTGCTGTGGAACGCGCGTGCTCTCGTGCCGCTGTTGTTCAGTCAGAGCATGTGATCCACTTTAAATCCCCAGATTAAAAACTTTTTTCATGCAACAATGGAGTTTTTATTTGGATTTATTCACCCAAGCAATGCAGCAGCTTGCTCGTTCTGCACTTATATTTGGCTCTTGAGAACTTTTCGCCAAAGGAATGCACATGCCTATTCATGTTTTGTTGTTCAGTGCATGCAACAGGTGTAGTGCACTAATGTAAGTCTTATTTTTCTTATTATGTATCTTTACAGTTTTTAACTTTTATATTTTAAAAGTTATAGGCTACATTTATTTATTTAGCAGTCATGCAACAATGGAGTTTTTATTTGGATTTATTCACCCAAGCAATGCAGCAGCTTGCTCGTCCTGCACTTATATTTGGCTCTTGAGAACTTTTCCCCAAAGGAATGCACATGCCTATTCATGTTTTGTTGTTCAGTGCATGCAACAGGTGTAGTGCACTAATTTAAGTCTTATTTTTCTTATTATGTATCTTTACAGTTTTTAACTTTTATATTTTAAAAGTTATAGGCTACATTTATTTATTTAGCAGTTACATACAGTTGAGGTCAAAAGTTTACATCCCCCTTTCAGAATCTGCAAAATGTTAATTATTTTACCAAAATAAGAGGGATCATACAAAAGTATGCATTAAGAGCTGGGGGGTGAACACTTTTGAACAGAATGGAGACATTTTTCTTATTTTGCTACTAAATATCATATTTTTCATTTAGTACTACCCAGGGGTGCCGCTAGCAATTTTGGGCCCTATGAAAGAATATGAGGTTGGGCTCCCTACTGCACCAAACATACACTATATTGCCCAAAGTATTGGGAAAAAAAACAATAAAACTCATCGCCAAACACCAATGACTTGTATATATGCCTACAATCATTTTTCCCAATACTTTTGGCAATATAGTGTGCAAGCCAGCCTAGCTATTTCAAAAATCTTTGTCTGCAATTTAATAATATTGACCTATACTTTTGCTATTGCTTTTGGCCATTAGGTATCAGTAACATAATTCATTCAGAACCTGTTTTATGGACATAGACTTTCTGTACCACACTATTCTGCTGACATGGCCAGTCAAGTTCTTCCACACTGACTGAATCAATCTTTTTTTTTAACCTTGCCTTATACGCAGAGGCATTGCTGTGTTAAAATAGAAAATGGTCCTGTTCGAACTATTGGTATAAAATTAGAAGCACACAATTCCCTAGAATAGCATTATATGCTTTTTTTTTTTTTTTACTCCTTTGAGATCGTTTTGACAGACATGTTTATTGTGTATTATTTTCAACGTGTTTATTGCTCAGTTTAGTGTGGCAAACTAATTAAATAATAATTCGCGTGCAGTGTATCTGGTTGCCATGACAACCTCAGGCGCTTCCTGCTGCTGCTCTATGTAATCAGAGTATGAATTTGTAGAGTTTCTATAGCAAAACTAAAATGTGTTCCAAATCGTCCGGCTCGGTTGGCCCCCCTCGAACTCGAAGACATCTCTAATTTGACAGTTTACCATCTGATCTCACTCATGACTCTAGGCTACGTAGGACGGGACGAAACCATGCAGTGAATGGGGGGAAGATAATTTTGCTGGAAATGCAGAAATAAGCCGTGATTTTGTTTTATTTGTAACTCTTTGGTAGATACATTTATAATTTCTATTACATTACTATTACTACTGTTACTACTAATAAAACAGATCTCTGGGGGCCCCAAAAGTGCGTGGGCCCTTAGAATCGTCCTAACTTGATTTGATCCTTCTTATTTTGGTAAAATAATTAACATTTTGCAGATTTTGAAAGTGAAAGTGATGTGACGTGGCCAAGTGACCCATACTCGGAATTAGTGCTCTGCATTTATCCCATCCAAAGTGCACACACACAGCAGTGAACACACACACACCCGGAGCAGTGGGCAGCCATTTATGCTGCGGCGCCCGGGGAGCAGTTGGGGGTTCGGTGCCTTGCTCAAGGGCACCTCAGTCGTGGTATTGAAGGTGGGAGAGAGCGCTGTACATTCACTCCCCCCACCTACAATCCCTGCCGGTACAAGACTCGAACCCCTTTGGGTTACGAGTCCGACTCTCTAACCATTAGGCCACAACTACCCCCCTTCGAAATGTAAACTTTTGACCTCAACTGTATATTCATAAACATCTTAAAGACATCCAATAAACGTCTATTTGACATCTGATAGGAAACGTCCTATAGATGTATCGTCCTATAGAATTGTATCGCTAAGCAACTTACAAACAAGGAACATGAGGAGGCAATAATCTGATAAGTGCTAGCAAAAAAAGTTTCAAACATTGTCCAGAATAGTACAAACTAGACGAAGAAGGGATATACGAATAGTAAAGGAATATTATAGTTTATTAATAGTCATTTATAGTGCATTATTCACCTTATTTTGCATCGCAGAAGATATTTTCTTTGAATGTGCAGTGAGCGGTAAAACTATTTGCCCTGCAAACCAGTGTGTTTATGATTATGATGATGAATTGAAATTACATAATAAGAAATACCAGTTTGCAGCATAAACTGGCTGTTAATACCTGGAAGCGAACAAGACCGGAAGCCTCGCACATTCAAGTTTAAAATGGCGGTTTGTTAACACCTGTAATTGAAAATATGATTTGAGATTTCCCAAATAAAATGTGAAAGACTGAAGTCATTTTAAAATTATGTTGTAGCTATATATAGGCTAATCATAAACAGGCCAATAATAAAAATGTAAACATTAAAAACAACATCATGCAAGGACTTCCTATTTTTATGTGTCTAAAACAATAACTTCATGCTGTAGTATTTCTTATCCTTTAGCTAATAACTTAAGGAATGAGCTTGCTAGAATGCTAAAAATGTTTTTGTTTTGGTGGGTTTGAGTGAAATGGGCCTACTTGCATGACAAGATCATTAAAGCGGTGCATATTTGTAGTGTCATTCACAAAAATATGTATATTAAGACCAGTGTTGGGAAGGTTACTTTGGAAATGACAATTACTTTTATTTTGTAATTAAATTACGTAATTCCGTTACATGTAACTAGTTACTCCCCAACACTGATTAAGACTGATTATTTTGCACAAAAATTAAACTACACAACAAGAAAGATTTATAGATCTGGAGGAATGGACCAGGGTTTGAGAGCACTAAGGTAAGAGACCCGGCGACTGCATTGCCTTTTTTGTGTGTTTTGAAAGTGGTGCAAATAGAGGCAGTAGTTGCTGCCTTTTAAAACTGATAAAGCTTTGCTTCGTTGCCTTAGAGACAAGCATTGCGCTCTGGAGAACTCTTAGTTAAGGCAATGGAAAGCTTTTTGAAAAATAGCCCACATCCAATCACATGTTCTGATCTCTAAGAACTAGTGCTTGATTATAAATTACTCTGAAATATATGACATTCTATACATGCAATATCCTGATGGAAAGGGGAAAGACTATCATCTTCACTCTTCTTTTTGTATGTTACGGGTGCAGAAGCAGTGCTGAAGATATAAAGAGCATCAAGCCTAGGGTAGGCCTTTATCAGGAACATTTTATTTATGAATCTAAATGTTATAAGCATTATATTTAAGCTTATTTACATAAAGGTGAAACGTTGCTTGTTACCTTAACCCTGAATGCGCAGGTGGGGGTTTTTTTTCTCCGAATGGGCTGATGGGAACTCAAGGTCTGCCGCTGTGCTGAACGCGATAAGCCAGACACTAAAAAAACATCGCCTGAAGAATCGCCTAAACATGAATACTGACCAGAGAGACTATTTCTGAATCCGAGAGACTCACCACATGTACAAAAACTTCAGGCCGCTGATATTGTCAAAAGCAGAAGTGAGAAGTTTCAGGGAAAAAAAGTTGACACTTGACGCTTTCCAGACTTTCCTTTATTCGATATGAGACGCAGTTATGTGGAGTAGTAATTATATTAACTGCTATAAATTTATTACACACTTGACTTTACATAAAGGTTCCAGTTAACTTAAAAAGGTTTTACACTCTTAAAAATAAAGGTTTCAAAAGGGAAGAACCATTCTGGGTTCCTCAAAGAAACTTTCAGTGAGCAGCTCTTAAAATAACAATATTTTTCTTAGTATGAAGAACCTTTAAATAATCTAAATCTTTTTTTGACTATAGAGAACCTTTTGTGTAATGAAAAGGTTCCATGGATGTTAAATGCTCTTACACTCTAAAAAATGCTGGGTTAAATACAACCCAGTGCTGGGTTAAATAGGGACAAACCCAGCAATTGGGTTTTTTTGCCCCAGCGGTTGGGTTACTACCCAGAAGGTTGGGTTAAACATTTAACCCACCCGCTGGGTCAAAACAGCCCAATTGCTGGGTTTGTCCCTATTTAACCCAGCACTGGGTTTTATTTAACCCAGCATTTTTTAGAGTGTAATGGAACCATTAACGCCAATAAAGTATTTTTTAGAATTTGAACCTTTACAGTGCACACTTTAGTACAAGAGGAGAACATTTTAATGTTCTAGAAAGAAAAATGTATTCTTTACTTTGATGCATATAATGAAGCTTTGAAGAACTGAGAAATTAATATAGTGATATGACAGATCTGTATAACTATTTAACTTTCTCACCTATTGTGTTTCTGGATCAGAAATCCTATTAGATGTTTGAGTTCGGTTACATTTAATTATATATATATATATTAATTTAATTTAATTTAATTTAATTTAATTTAATTTAATTTAAAAATGCTCCAACCCTAAATTAAATCTTTATTTTCTCCATAAATTATATTGAATAGTCAATATGCCTTTTTAGGCAAGACACAGGCAAAATTGGTCAGTTTGTGATTTTTGGGCTATTTTGCTTTCATAACTTTTGTTACACTTTATCTATTTGCATCTGTGGATTAGAGTTACAACACATATCTTTTAGAGCCATTTTCTCATTTGTTTTCATAGTAAGCCAGAAATCTCCACTTCAGTTCCACTGATTTATATAATATTCTTAAAAATTGGGATATATGTAAAATGTATCTTTTCTGTCTGTTGACAGTATTTGTTTTATTTATGAAGTGATAAAAGAATATAAGAAAACCTTTAATATGTCAACAAAATAAAATGAAAATTTGAACTTGGCTTTAAACAGTGCTTCGTTTTCTCTTCTGGAAATGTATGCAAGTGCATATTTAATTACAAAATTCCTCATATGCCTCATTTAAATGTAACATTTCTGAAAACTTGTCTTAATGTACTGTGATTAATCAACTGGGATGATGTCTGTTAGTTGAAAGTCAAATTTGTACCCTTTTCACCTGTGGTGTCTTGCCTTAAAATCAATGTTTATGTTTGTTCCTTCCAGACTGGAGGGAGCTTCCTGCAGGAGGGACTTTCGGGAGCATGACATGAGGTTGCTGTTTCTTGCATCAGATGACTTGCAGATTAAACTCTCAGAGGGGAACTAACGCCACTGTGTTCATGAGTGAGAGATATTGGTAAACTCTTTATAGCGTGTGAAGTAGATTTCTCTTGTGCATCTCATTGTCACTTTTTAATGGGAAGTAGTCTGTGGGTTCATAAGAGCCTGCTAAGATAAATTACAAAAATGGAAACTCGCTAAAATGACCTCTGAATGAAGCTCTGTGCCCTGTATGAAATTGTGAATATGTTATTATTTTTATAGTGATTTGAATACATATTTTGAGGTGGTTACCCTGTTGTAAAAAAAAAAAAATTTTTTTATAGTGAATAGGAAAAAGTAAAATATATGTATTTCAAATTTTATGCATAGATATTTTAATTTCAATTTTTTTTTCATGGAAATCTATAATGAAAAAAATTGAATTTTCTTGGAATAGTGTAATGAAATGTATACCTATTTTTTGTATGTTGAAAGTTCATATATATATTCATCATTTATTCATCATTTCCCCCTTAAAATATGAAGCAAATTTGACAGTCCAAAAATTAGGGGTCTGTATACTTTATTGAATAATAGCCTATATAAAAGTTATATAGAAGTTTCATAACTTTTTATGGCATTTCTATGAATTGATTTCTGCTTATAATCTTTTATAATGAACAGTATTATAACGTTTTGCTCAAAAAATGTAGCTTTGGACCAGGCTAAAACTCCTGCCAGCACATAACACAGTTATGTTACATTGTAATTAAACAAAATAATACATTTATTATTTGATTATTGTTATATATTAATTAGGCTAGTTCATTCATTCATTAATTCATTCATTTTTAAAGGCTTTTTCAGTTCAGTTTAATATTGGCATGTCTCTATTGCGTTATTAATTTTAATAGGTGAATTAAACTGGTTTAATAGCGTCATCACGTTTTTACAGTGTTTAATGTGCTTAACATAAAAAAACGACAATGTTCTTAATCTTTCTCTTTTCGCTATTCGCTAAATATTTACGTGTATTTAAAGTATCCGAAGGGTTTTCTATTAAGTGAATGACACATAATAAAAGTAATGGCGTCTTTTGCAGCCAATAAAACTCGACAGAGGCGGGTGCAAAACTCTGAAGTAGGCGGCTGCTGCTGGTGGTGTGGACAGGCGCAGATGATTGGCGTCTCTTTCCGCCAATGGGAACGCTGAGGGGGCGTGGTCTTTCCTGCGTGATGCCACTGCTGTGGGAACAGCTGGAGATGATTGGCGTCGTTTTCAGCTAATGGGAACGCCGAAGGGGCGTGGTTTTCTCTGAGCTATGCTGCTACAGTATGAACAGCTGGAGATGCGCTGTTGTCTAAAGAAGCTCGACGATCATCAGATGATGTGAACTCCTCCATTCAGCTGATTCATCTTATTTTGCAGACTGGTGACACTCTTCTGAACGACTCAGCCGACTGGTTAATTGTCAAAACCAGGTAAGATCGTTTTTTTAACAGTATAAAACAGTTTTTTTGGTTGTTTCCCCCCCCCCAGCTATAGTTAAATTAAATGACACATGATCAGTATAGCTGTAACGTAAGTAAATTAATATTAAAATCAAATAAGATATGACCACTTGATGGTTAAAAGATTGAAAGGTTTTGGGTTTAGATTTGGGTTATAAATATATATATATATATAGAGAGAGAGAGAGAGAGAGTATTAACTAATGATTTTTTATATATATATATATATATATATATAGTATTAACTAATGATTATATTATATATATATATGTGTGAGTAGTAGTACTAGTAGTAATACGATTATTTATTATTTATTTAGCAATGCATAAATATAATATATTACAATTAATAATATTTATACATACTACTACTAATAATAATAATATAAAATATTATTAAAAATGCTATAAGCATAAAAATATTATTTAAAAACAAAACAAAAATATTGCAAAATAATATAATAGTTTGATAAATATGTATATACAATTCAAGATTTGAAGCATAGAAAATTAGGCCTTTTGTTCGCTCACTAGTTCTAATCAAGCCACCATCAATGTGTTACCTTGAGAACGTGAGAAACGAATGCATGTTATTTATTACACAAAGTGCTGTTAACGCTTTTTTCTCATCAAGATTTACAGGTTTAGTGCAGATTTACAGTTTCCGTGTTATTTCAAACTGATTATACCAAAGATACCCAATTATATTTATTGAGTTTGCAAATTCTTTATTTATTTATTGTCCAAGTCTGCAAATTTTGCATTCTAAATGTACATTTTTGTAATATACGCACTCCCTGACAATCAAACCCAGCTTTGCGGTTGTATGCTTTGCCACTTAAACAGTTTACAAAGGTCAAAGGGTGAAATCCACCACAAAACACATTTCTGCAATCTTAACAGACCTTCTTACACCAGGATGTAAATTTATACCCCAGGGACAATGTTGCATTTTGCAAAATACAGAAACCATGCATCCAGTTCATATATTGACATTTACCTACCTGATGTGCATTTACTGCACCATAAACAAATGACGTTGTGCCATAATCATTTCGAAAGCATATGTAGCCTTTCTTTTGCTTCTTGAGCTTCTTAGACCGTTTGCTCTTGTCATTTGGTATGCAAATACAAATCTTACTTGCTATTTTTGGCGCACGCAGGTTTCTCATCCCACCGATACACGCACATACCAACCATTAGCTTCAGCCACCAACAGCTGAACTGTCTGTACTCTACAGGTGCCAGTTGCATATGGTTTTGAAACAGTTTGGACGGCCATTAGCAAATTATTATTTGCTCTAGCGTTCTAGAGCTCATGGATTTTCATTCCCCTGCCCAAACAGCTTCGACTAGTCTCGACAGAGGTGTTTGTTGTTGGAGCTCTGATGGTTTTGGCCCCGTGAGGGACCCAGCAATTAGTCCCCTCCGGCCCCAGAGCGAGTGCTGCTCTGCGGGAGCCTGTCAGCGTACCATTGCCACTGCTTGTGTGTATTCTTTTCCACTGTCTGGCCTCTGGGAGAATCTCACAGGAAGCTGAATGTACACCGAGGGCAGACAGGAACCTGAGGTGCACTAGTTGCATTATTACATACTACATCTCTCATTGAATCACTATTTAATTGTGTGCAAGCTATTTAAATTTGTAAAGTAAATTGGTTTTCTTTTTTTAATTTAAATGTATATGATTTTTAGAAAAGGTCCTCCTCTCAAACTAACCATCAGTGGGGCGTAAGTAGATCAATGAAACCGTACAAATGAGATCATACGAATTCCCAAGCAATTCGCCATAAGATTGCCATAAGTGTGTGTGTTTTTTTCTGTCTGTGGAAAAACTAGGTCTTTCGTTCAATAGTTGCATTATTACATACAACATCTTTTACTTTTTTTTTTTAATTTTATGTGCAGTCCAACTGAAATAGTTAAGAAATTACCCTTTTTTCTGTATGTATTAGCTAATTTAAATGAAGTAAGTTGAGCAGCGTAATTTTTGAACATTTAATCACTATTTAATTGTGTGCAAATTATTTGAATTTGTGAAATAAAATTGGTTTCTTGTTTCTTGAAATAATTTCTTTTGGCGTAAATGTAGCATTACTGAAACCCAAGTACTGGATTTTCAGCAAAGGTAGCCTTTTTTAAAACACACACACACACACACACGCACACACACACAAGTGTATATATAATGTATATATTAAAAATAGTGTGCATATATATCATTCAGTCTTGGAACTTGCATTCAGAATTCATAAGTATTCATATGATTTGAGTAAATGACTGGCGGCATTTGTGTTTGTTTATATACTGTGTGTATATATATATATATATATATATATATATATATATATATATTGGATAGATAGATAGATAGATAGATGGATAGATAGTTTTAAGTTTTGTCAAATTGGTGGTGGATTCGAATGAATTTTTTATGATTTAATTAATAGGAAAATATATGATTTTTAGAAATGGTCCACCTCTGAAATTAACTGTCAGTGGGGCGTAAGCAGATCAATGAAAATGTATAAATTCGCAGGCAGTTTGACCTTTTGTTTGCTTGCTATTTCTCATCAAGCCACCATCGGTGTGTTTCAAATGAGATCATATAAATTTGCCACCAATTCGCCAGAACTAAAAAAAAATTGTTATGAATTGCTGAGTGTATTGGGCATGATGTTTCTGTCTGTGGTTGTGTCTACTATAGCATCACCAATCAGTTTGTTGATTAGTCTCCCAAAACCTGACTTAAAGCTCAAAACAACAACAAAACATTGTAATGATGCTTATAGTCGCATTGGTTTGCGAGCAAAGGCATTCACAAATTTGAGGAACTTAGCCCAACACGTTGTTTGGTGATAGTGATCTTGTCACAAATGCTTCTCACTTCCTCGCATTACATTTATATCTCATGACCAACTGCCCGACAGTGATGCAGGCCACCTGTCAAAGCCTTTTAGGTGTGTGTGTCTGTGTATGGAGAATATCATAGCCTACTGGTATTGTCTTTATATGGTTATAATGGCACAAAACAAGGATTCCTCCACTTGTCCGTCTGTGTGCCAAGGGGAGGGTGTGAGGGCAATGGGCACTCATGGATCGTGGGAACAGCATCACTCTCTCCGTAAACCACTGGCTTTGAGATTTTAAAAATAGATGAGGTTACATATGCCTAATATGAGAGAAAAAAGCATAGCTGAAGTCCCGGGGCATTTACATTAGCGGTTAGCCACCATGCTAATTCTATAGCTGCTGTAGTAATATAACAACTATAGTAATATAAACAAATATATTATAACATTTGTTTACGTTTGTCTGTTGCTCGCCAACCACTTTGTTGAAACCACAACTGTTTCTGAGGAACTACATTGTTTGGTGGAAGAATACTGTTTTTATTAATATCATTACACGTTATTTGCCCTGTTTTATTCTGTGAAACCTTACTACGTATATGGAATAACCGTTTTATAAAAGCAAAAAGCCCCGTGAAGCCGTGGTTTACAGTGAATTTATAACAGCTAAGGGGCGTTGTTAAAAACCCCCTTAGCTGTTATAAATTCACTGTAAACCACGGCTACACGGGGCTTATTGCTTTTATAAAATGGTTATTCCATATACGTAGTAAGGTTTCTTGGGGCTTATTGCTTTAATATATACAGTATAATACACTTTACTATAGTATGGTTCAAAAACACTATAGTATTTATATAAAGTACTATAGTACTGAAAGATGGGATTGATAGCTAATACATTAGCAAAGCCAAATATATGATTGTATTTCACTGATTTATGGCCTGATATTACTGGCCTATGTGAAAATTGTAAGTCAAATTAAGCTATAAGCTTAGCGCACATACCAGAGGTCTTGATTTTTGCCGTTTTTGCAATGAATTGTGGTTATTATCAACATCAGATAAGCATCATTCTTGTTTAGAAACTTGAAGATATTTTCTACTGAAGGTTTTTTGCTTTCTATGTCAGCTACTAGAATCTCAATGCAGTTTAATGCAGCAAACAGCTTAGCAGATTCTAGCTACAATGCCGTAACTTAGCAAAATGTTAGCTACTAGCAATTTAGCTTAAAAATAGTCATTCTAGTGTTACTTCACTATCAAATGTGCATGAAAATAGCAAAGCAGATGTGCTGAGTGGAGAATTTTAATGTTATTTGAAGCCAAAAATAAAATGAAGTGTTAGCTTTAGCTACTAGCATTTTACTAGGCGACAGTGACTGATGTCCCTCAACCAGGAAACTTTACATAACCCCCCTAAGATCAACTGTTGGTGTCCGTTTCGCTCATGGGAGAACAGGGGGTGGACAGGAACTTCATCGAAACGCACTATTATTCTAAGTTGTAACGCTAATGCTAACTTTACCTTTAAATGGAGATGACATATTTTTAACCCGTGCCCTGTGGAAATGCTCATGTTTGTGTTGGGATAACCCAGACTGCGGGGGTGTTAGCCTGTGCGCCCGGATTAACTTTATTCCCTACTGACCCTCTGGAGGGTATAAGTAGGCTACACAAACGGCTGGTAGTTGGTATTGGCTGAACACATCGCACATGAGCAGTTCCCACTATATTTACAAAAGCAATACATATACTGATGTTACTGCAGCAATATGACTGGCAATGAATTGTGAACTGTTGTGCACATATATTTCATTATATATATAGCAATATATAATATGTATATTTTATTATATTATTTTATATATTAAATGTTATTTGTTATTTATAATATTATTTTTTTATTTTATATTATGCTGTAAAAAGTGTAAACAAATAAAAATGACACACATTCTACTACTAAATGTAATTTTTCCTTCTGTCCTGCTCATTTAGGAAAAACCCGCTCCGAAAACAAAGCATCATGGGGCGGAAGAAAATACAGATCTCTCGGATTCTTGACCAGCGAAATCGACAGGTTTGTACTTGTTTAATTTCATGCTGTTAAAATACATGAAATGACATCCGAACATATTTTGTTTCTATAATATAGACTTTTTTTTTTGTTTGTTTGAAACTGAATATTTAGTAGGAAATAATGTAAGGCGAGTTTGATTTTAGCAATTAGGATTTGATTGGTGGATGTTATCCTGTATTATTATCAGTGACCTTTTTTTATTTCACCCACACGGAAACAATATTTAAAACAATATTTAATTTTGATCAATATGTTTTGGTAACACTTTAGTATAGGGACCCATTCTCACTATTAACTAGTTGCTTATTAGCATGCCTATTATTAACATATTGTCTGTTTATTAGTACTTATAAAGCACATATACTGTGCTTTCTGTTCCCAATACCTAAACTTAACAACTACCTTACTAACTATTAATAAGCAGCAAATTAGGAGTTTATTGAGGCAAAGTCATAGTTAATGGGTTATTAATAGTGAGAATTGGACCTTAAAATAAACTGTGACTGATTTTTTTAATGTACAACATTATGAAAACAACTTTTTTCAGCTGCACTGATCAGTTTTGCATAATAAAACCAAGGACGTTTCCATTGATTTTGATTTCATGTTGTATATTAATCTATATATATCTTTATTGTTCATATATCTGACAAAAGAATGGGGCTTGCTTACTTTTAGACCATCAGGGACTAAATTATGTAATGTTTTCACACCTTCGCCATTCTCACACAAAAATCAACGGTAGATGGTAGACTTTTGCTCTACATCAGAATGTGATATTTTAATCCAGGGCAAAAGACCTCGAGGTGTGAAACATGGGCTTTGCTAAGGGGCGAAGACAACGTATGTCCAAAAAAAGACTCCAAAACGATACACAGCGTGAGAAGTCAAACCATTATAGCTTTGTGGCATCTATCAGAAGTTTCTGTAACAATAGTCCTGTGGTTTGTTCTCTTCTTCAAGGTGACATTTACCAAGCGCAAATTTGGTCTGATGAAAAAGGCCTACGAGCTGAGCGTGTTGTGCGACTGCGAGATCGCTCTTATCATCTTCAACAGCACTAACCGTCTTTTCCAGTACGCCAGCACCGATATGGACAAAGTGCTGTTAAAGTACACCGAATACAGCGAACCTCACGAGAGCCGCACAAACACTGACATACTGGAGGTACATACCAAATCCCTTCTGAAGTGTGTTCATTATTAGTATGTTACCAAATCAGATGAGCTACCGCTACGGTTTTACTGTGCTTGATATAATTGTAACATAACCAAAGTCCCACAACTAGTTTGTAATTGCAAATGAATCTGGAGATGTTTTGCCCTGAACATCATATAGATATGCCTGTATATTTAGAAAAAAAAAGACCATTATGCTTTATTTTGCATTATGTTTTCATTCAATAATTATATTATTTATAAATTATTTTATTTGAATGAAGTAGTTTTATTCAGCAAATGATGCTTTAAATTGATCAGAAGTGACAGTAAAGACATTTGAAAGGTCACAAAGTTTTCTGTTTCAAAGTAAATGCTGTTCTTTTGAACTTTCTATTCATCAAAGTGTTCTGGAAATAATCTGCACATTTTGCACAAAAATATTAAGCAGCATAACTGTTTTCAACATTGATAATAATAATAATAAAAGCATCAAATCAGCATATTAGAATGATTTCTGAAGGATCATGTGGCACTGAAGACTGCAGTAATGATGCTTTTGCATCACAGAAATAAATTACATTTTAAAATATATTTTTAAAATGGAAAACACTTATTCAAAATTGTAAAAATATTTCATAATATTCCTTTTTTTTACTATATTTTGATCAAATAAATGCAACCCTTGGTGAGCATAAGAGACTTCTTTCTCTCTCTCTTTATATATGTGTATATATATATATAGGCTATATACCGTGTGTGTGTATATACAGTATGTATATATATATATATATATATATATATATACACACACTACCGGTCAAAAGTTTTGGATCAGAATGATCTTATGCTCGATTCTTATGCTCATCAAGGCTGCATTTATTTGGTCAAAAATACAGGAAGAAATGTAATATTGTGGAATATTATTATGATGTAAAATAAAATGTTTCTATTTTAATATACATTAAAATGTAATTTATTCCTGTGATGTAAAGCTGAATTTTCAGCATCATTACTCCAGTCTTCAGTGTCACATGATCCTTCAGAAATCATTCTAATATGCTGATTTATTATCAGTACTGGAAACTGTTGTGCTGCTTTATATTTTTTTGGAACCTGTGATACTTTTTTCCCAGGATTCTTTGATTAATTAAAAAGTTAAAAAGAAGAGCATTTATTTAAAATATAATTTTTTTCTA
>NW_015540850.1:627622-638491 GCF_001515605.1 Sinocyclocheilus anshuiensis | reverse complement strand
GGGGTGTTTTTCAGCTGCAGGGACAGGACGACTGGTTGCAATCGAGGGAAAGATGAATGCTGCCAAGTACAGGGATATCCTGGACGAAAACCTTCTGCAGAGTGCTCAGGACCTCAGACTGGGCCGAAGTTTTACCTTCCAACAAGACAATGACCCTAATCACACAGCTAAAATAACGAAGGAGTGGCTTCACAACAACTCTGTGACTGTTCTTGAATGGCCCAGCCAGAGCCCTGACTTAAACCCAATTGAGCATCTCTGGAGAGACCTAAAAATGGCTGTCCACCAACGTTTACCATCCAACCTGACAGAACTGGAGAGGATCTGCAAGGAGGAATGGCAGAGGATCCCCAAATCCAGGTGTGAAAAACTTGTTGCATCTTTCCCAAAAAGACTCATGGCTGTATTAGATCAAAAGGGTGCTTCTACTAAATACTGAGCAAAGGGTCTGAATACTTAGGACCATGTGATATTTCAGTTTTTCTTTTTTAATAAATCTGCAAAAATGTCAACGATTCTGTGTTTTTCTGTCAATATGGGGTGCTGTGTGTACATTAATGAGGGGAAAAAATTAACTTAAATGATTTTAGCAAATGGCTGCAATATAACAAAGAGTGAAAAATTTAAGGGGGTCTGAATACTTTCCGTACCCACTGTATATATGTGTGTGTGTGTGTGATTTTTATTTATTTGTTTTTCATTACAAATAGTTTGTTTCATTAGAGAACTGAGTATCATATCATATTGAGCTGTGGTGCTCATATGAGAGATGGAGGTTGGAATTCAGTCGATGTCATGTCCTGATCCAATTTTTCCTCCTTCACCCCAAATTCTCTCTTTTCTCCTCTCTTCCGTCCTCTTTCTCTCTGAGTGCTCCAGACTTTGAGAAGGAAAGGACTGGGGCTGGATAATTCAGAGCTCGATCAGGAAGACAGTGTGACGATGGGAACGGAGAAATACCACGACGGCATGGACCTCTCCATCGCTCGCCAACGCTATTATGTTAGTAGAATCGAAATGAGCCAAATGCCTGTGTTTATCTGACAGGAATGCCTAAAGTAATGTTATAAATCCACTCACAGGCTCCTTCGCTCCTGCCTTCGGAAGTGATGGCTGCAAGTCCCGAAAACGGCTACAGCAACTCCTCCAATCCAAACCTAGGTTCCCATCGGACTCTGTCCTACAAACCTTTGTGTACCAGACCGGGCTCAACCGGTTCTGTCAGCTCCAACTCCCATCCGGCTCTCATGGGACCACATGCAGGTAAGTAAGATCCATGTTGTTTTAAATGGCCAAGACATTTCCAAATATTTGTTAACATGACTAGGCTTATCCTTCACTATTAAAATAAAGGCTATATTAAAAGGTACACTATGTAACGTTTACGTAGTAAACATAGTATGTAACATAGTAACATAGTATGTAATGCCCTCTAGCTGTTGAAGCATTAAAACTGCAAGTTATTTGAAAAGGAACATTGTTATGATAATTACTGTAAGTGAGAGGTTATTCATATTATTGTTATTTTACGTACGTGTTATTGTTATTATTAAACATTGTGTTGTGAACCTAGTCAATACACAGCAGATGTGATGCTATGCAAACTATGTTGATTCACAGGGTTGGGAGGGTTACTTTTCAAATGTATTCTGTTACAGTTACAAATTACTTCATCAAAAAAGTATCACAAAGTATCACAATATAAAAGTAATGTAATCTGATTACTTTTGGATTCCTTTTAGTCACATATGTAAATAAAGTAAAAAAATCAATATCTAAGTACTTTTATTTAACTATGACTTTAAAATTAAAACTAATAAAAACTATAGTAAAAACTATTAAAAATCGTGTTTCACCATCTAGATATTACAGCCCGTATATATATATATAAATATATATATATATATATATATATATATAAGGCTATGCAGACATCTAGTGGCCATACAGTTTAATATTGCAATTTTATTTTTATTAGGCTATTGTTATTTTTTTTCTTTAACATGTAGCCTACAAGTAAATGTATTCCGTTACAGTTACAAATTACTTCATTTAAAAAGTATTCAGTAACTTAATCCAAGTACCACAACATAAAAGTAATGTAATCTGATTACTTTTGGATTACTTTAAGTTACATATGTAAATAAGTAAAAAAAAGCTGATTTATTTAACTATTAGTTATAAAAAGGATGATTTATTTAACTATGACTTTAAAATTAAAACTAATAAAAACTAGTAAAAACAATTTGAAACTATTATAAATCGCATTACAGCCCGTGTATGTATATATATATATATATATATATAAATTCTGCAGACATCTAGTGGCTATACAGTTTAGTATTACAGTTTTATTTTTATTATTATTATTATTATTATTTTATTTATTTAACATGTAGGCTACAAGTAAAAATAAATATAGTTTATACACAACATTAAAAAAATTTACACCATATACATATTAGTCTATTTTAAAATAAGCCTACATGTCGAAATGCATGTGAAATGCTGTGATCTTTCTTTATTTCAATGACTGATCCGGGGTGTGTGGTTAATTTCTACATTTTCCAGCTCTTTTTTTCTAAAAAACTTACACACAACTGCAGTCAAGCACACCATGGAATTTTAAATCCCTAACAAACACTAAATTTGAACTAACATGATGATTTCCATGCTAGTCGTACCTGCAAATGTTCAAGTTGGTTGAGTAGCCTTTGTTAAAGCAAGAGTCTTCATGCATAGCTTATGCTGTACAACTATGTTATTTCCTTTATCCTCTTTGAAAACAAAATAACTGTGAAATTCCAGACATGAAAACGTTTTTCCCAACAGGAAGCATCGTAATTAACTGTAGCAGCGTCTCATCCCGCGTTTGAGTAGAATAATTGTAGACGGGTTTTATTTGCACACGCACCAGCAGGCGGCTCACGTGAGTCAACATGTGTCAACAGAACCAGGAACTACTTACTGTATGATAAAGCAATGTTAAATATAGCGTTATGTCAAAAAACTCATTTATTGAATTTTAAATTAAACAAATGTAATCCTGATAGTATTCCCACTTTTTACAAAATGTAACTGTAATCTGAATACTTTGTTTTTTGACATAACTGTAACGGATTACAGTTACTAGATTTTTGTATCCTGATTACTTAACGCCGTTACATGTATTCCGTTACTCCCCAAGCCTGTTGATTCATGATTTATTATGGGTACTGTCGCTTTTGCTTTTTGCTTGCTTTTTTCTTTTTAGTTCACGGTTTAGTTGTTGTGGTTTCAAGCTAATTCCACTGTGAATAGCAATATGGAAGGCAGATGGCGCCAAAAGTCTTTAAACGGAATGGTTTGTCGTGTTAATGCGGCAATTTTGGACGTGTCTTTTTGTATGTGTAACTTGTATGACACTCACATTCTGGCCATGTTAAGATGCACAGTTTTTACTTTGTTAAGATGATAAATTTGAACTTGTCTCTCAACGCGCACACATTCTGGTCGTGTTCGAACGTGTAATACTTTTTAAAGCAGATTTACCTTTAGATTTACTCACATATTAATCCTTTCTTTAGTTTATTGAGCCATTGCTTTACTGATATCTACTGTACTAGAGTCAATTAATTTAATGTAACAATATAAATTAAGACTTTTCTACCTGAGAAAGAATGTTGAACTAAACAACTAAAACAAATCATAAGACTGACATCACACAATATACCGATGCATTATCCCTCAAGAACAAATATAATGTGTGATTTTTGCATGCGTGCCTACCAGTGTACGATTATGGCAACCTCCATGAATAAACATGATGTCTGATGTTTGTATACATATATACTAACATACCATCATGCCACATATGCAAATATAGTCTCAAATACAGCAATTTGGTTGGCTGTTGTGCGTGTTGTCACATTCACACGGACAAACAGTGCAGTCACATTTCGCAGGTTCCGTTAACGGACTTTTGGCGCAGGCCACCTTCCATCTAGCAATCGCGCCTGATCTTTTGCCTTTATTTACTGATATGATGTAAACACGCACAGACTAATGATGAAAATACACCAGAAAGTTTCCTGCGAAATCCACCCTGATAACTATAAATATTAATAATTATTATAGGCCTACTGTAGTGGTTTATGGTAAAACAAAAACATGTAATTTATGATATACTTGCAATTTTGTTAATTGTGAAAAACAAAAAAGTAACATAGTGTGGCTTTAACTACATAAACTACTGTATATGTACCGCTTAAACCATATTTCTGTGTTTTTTGGAGACCAACCACTAAAACTGTTTACCGTATCGTACTTATTATAGCCATTATCAAATGGGGTTACACAGAAAGGCAGTGGGGAACGCTCCCCGAGTGGAGTATTTTAGTACTTGCGCACAGGAAGTTCTCATATGTGAAACAGCCCACCCTCTCAACCACGCACACATACAGACACATACGAAACAGTAGCTGAAGACAGAGCTGTGGTTTCTGAGCAGAATGTCACACCTGCTGGACTTTTTGATGCTGTGTCTCTTCATCTCCATATTACTATTAGCAGTGCTGCATGGGAATGTTCTGCTCAAAGCGACCTGTGGTCAGAATCCAGCACTATAAAAGCCAGCTGAAGTGTCACTGCATCAGAATGCAGCTACTAATCGTGAGGGTAGTCTTGAAAAGGAATGAAATAGTTTGATGCAGAGGTTGACGTCCAGGTTTTTTGATGTGTGAGGATATTTCTACAATTATTGGCAGTTTTATATCCCAGGGCTTGATTTTTAACATTTTACATTAACGTAATTTATTTTTCTTGCTCAAAGGTCAAGGTTTTTTTTTTTTTTTACCATGATTTCAACACAATTTATTTATTTACTTACTTACATTTAAACATTTATTTATTCAGACAAAAATGAAATTCCCTGAAGAAAAATATCATTATATTTTTTAAAACTATGAGCATCTAGATGAAGAGTGACAATAAACAATTCATCTCAATATTTTTTTGTGTGAAAATTACTGTCTGTAATATTATTTTAATTTATAATATTCATAATATTTAATAATATGTCATCAAATGTATACATTTTAAATTTATAATATTATATTAATGTATAATATTCAATATTTAGTTATTAAATTATAATGTTTAATTTATAATATTTTAATAATATCCATTTTATATATAATATAGAATTTTTTTTACCATGCTTTCATTTATTTTGTGTACTTTTCAAATGCTACTTATTTATTTATTTATTAACGTACACTTAAACATTTATTTATTCAGACAAAAATGAAATTCCGTGAAGAAAAATATTATTTAAAAAACTATGATAATCTAGAAGATGAAGAGTGACAATAAACAATTCATTTCAATATTTTTTTGAGTAAAAATTGCTGTCTGTCTGCTGTGACAATATATAACATTTTTTAACATCAAAAATGTATTTGAAAACTTGACTTAAAAAAGTTGTGATGAAATATGAGATGCTATTATATATAAAAAAATATTATTACTTTTTTAAAAACTATGACACTTTAGATAAAGCGTGAAATAAACAATTAATTTTTTTAGTTCAATTATTGTTATTATTATTATTATTATTATTAATGACTGTCTATCAGTTGCCACAATACTGGCAAGGAAATCAAGGAAAATATCACTTGAGAAGCTTTTTTTTCCATTTCCGACCAACCTGTAATTGTGCTAAATTATGCAGAATGTTTGAAAATATGATTTAATTGTGTGTATAAAGGACACATAAAATGCATTCTTTGAAAGTAGCCTTATCAAGACATTCAGAGCCGTCACATCATGACAAGTTCACATTTATCAGCAAAATGTGTTTCCAGGTGTCAAGCTAGATAGTGAATAAACGCCATCTGAGAAGGAAAACTTCTCCTTTCAGTGAAAGATAGAGAGAGTGGGAAAGAGAAACTGAAAAAATCATTTCAACCACATCTTGTTTTTCACTTCCCCACATGACTGTGAAGGTCTGGGCTACTCGATGTTCTCTCATGGCAACCTGAGCAGGGCCTTGGAGATGAAGACTCCGCCCCCTCTGAATATGGCCAGTGATGGACGGCGCATCGACGCTCACAGCGGACTGTGTGGAACCCGGAGTAATTTGGCCAATGCTGTGAGAGAGTCTACAAAAGTACTCACTCGTACACTGAAATGACTGTTTTGTCACCATACAGAACTTTACGTCACTCTACTTAACTTTAGTACAGAGGAAGAGGCAGCTGTACCTTTATTTCCTGCTGACACCTATATCAGTGTTTTATAGATAAATCATTGACAGTCACTATAAAATGCGTAAGAGAGCAGTTGCTCATGTACATCTAAATGTAATTATTGATGAAAATATATGATATAAAGTTTTATGACATTTCTAAATATAGACGTTTTATAATAGAGAACAATGAAGTATTAATTTATAATATTAAGATTTAACATTATTTTACACATTTTGTTATACATTAACGTATAATGTACATTTATAATATTAATATTTGTCATATCAATTTCATATTATTATTAAATAAAGTACATACTATATTCATAATGTTATTTCATATCAATTTAGAAATGATTGTATTTATGAAAATAATTATATGAGTTTAAGTTTTAAATTAGTGCTGTCAAACGATTAATCGTGATTAATCACATCCAAAAATAACGTTTTTGTTTACATAATATGTGTGTGTGTACTGTGTACATTTATGTATATATAAATACACACATACGGTATATATTTTGAAAATATCAATATCAAAAATGTCTATATTTATATTCATATAATTTATATTATATATAAATATATTTAATATTAAAAAAAATCCTTAAATATATACATGCATGTGTGTGTATTTATATATACATAATAACAAACACATGCATGAATATATTTAAGAAAAATATGTTATGTTTATATATTAAATATATTTATATATAAGAATATAAATGTATATAAATGTAAATATTTTCAAAATATATACTGTACGTGTGTGTATTTACGTATACATAATAAATATGCACAGTACACACACATATATTATGTAAACGAAAACTTTTATTTTGGATGCGATTAATCGCGATTAATCGTTTGACAGCATTATTTTAAATATAGACATTTAATAATTAAGACATTTAATTTATAATAGTAATGTTTGTCATATCAGTTTTATATATTATATTATATTATATTATCATTAGTTCATAAAAATATAATGTCTATATATAATATTGAGATTTTTTTACATGTCCAGTAACTAATGATGTGATATATAATGTAGCAATATATTTTAACTTTAAGTCGTTATATTATATTAATTTGTTAAATAATATTATATAAATTTATAATATTAATTTTTGTCATATCCATTGTATATTATATTATAATTCTTTAAAGTACATACTATAATATAATATGAATTTATAATATTAATATTTTTCTTATCGATTTTATAAATTGTTGTATTTATGAAAATATAAAGTTTTATGAGATTTCTAAATATAGTCATTTCATAATACATAATGTAGAATTAATTTATATTATTAATATTTGTTATATAAATTTATATATACATTTTTATAAATCATTATAATATATAATATTATATAATTCATTAAAGTAAATATAACATTATGATATTGATATTTATTGTACTGATAACTTTGTCATTATTTATATTTTCTTTTCCTTTGGTTCCCATCTAGAGAGCACTCTATCAGAGTATGCACGCTGGGGGCCACATGATGGCGATGGGGAAGTCAGGCTTACTCGGACACAGTCTGGGCAACTACGGGGCCTCAGGTGGGGGCCCAGTCCTTATTCAGAGCACTTTCTGCAAAATTATAATATAGGGACAAAAATACTGTCATGCGACATTGTGCATGTTACACGTTTTACAAATAATTCTGATTAACAACAAAACATCAATGTGCAAAATGAACATGTATTCATATATTCTCTGCTTAAAAGGAAGCACTAACAGTCAGTGTCTGTTTCAGAATACAGCCACCCCAGTTACACCGTGGGTTTTCAGCGCAATTCTATGAATACCTGGCAACCTTTGTCTCATCAGGACACCCACCAGTCCATGATCAGCCCTGGGTGAGAAATGTCTTACCATGCATATTAATCATAGATGATATAATACATCAGCATATGAAAATAGACTATTTATTATATTATATTATATTTCATTTATTTATTTTTAATTTGTACATTTATTTTTATGTATTTTATTTTTACATTTATATTTTATTATTTAATTTATGTTTAATTATAATTATTTATAACTATTTCTGACACTCAAATGTCTGCATATCATGTTCATGTCACTGTCCACAGGATGGCATCAGGAGGAAACTGTTCGTACCCGTCCCAGTGCTCCTCCCCTTCCTCACCGCCACACCCCTCCCTCAACCTGTGCATCAAATCAGAGCGCACCTCTCCGGAGCACATGCTCTCAGCCACGCCCCCCAGCCATCACATGCTGCAGCACTCACCAATGGAAGAGCCCAAAGCCACCAGCTGCCCTCCGTCAGAGGAATACTCAGCTTTAGAGAGGGACGAGATGCAGAAGAGCGGTTACTCCGGCCATCATGGCCCAAACAGAGAACCTGGAGAGGGGAAAAGCCACCAGCCTCTGAAGCAACCTGACGCCAGTAATGAATGGATAAGATAATTGCCACAACCTTTTCTTTTCATTTCTTAAAGGAATAGTTCACCCAGAAATGAAAATTTGCTGAACATTTACTCACCCTCAGACCATGCGAGATGTAGGCTAGATGAGTTTTTTTCTTCATCAGAACAGATTTGGAGAAATGTAGCATTACATCACTTGTTCAGCAATGGATACTCTGCAGTGAATGGGTGCCGTCAGAATGAGAGTCCATACAGCTGATAAAAACATCTCAATAATGCACAAATAATCCACACGACTCGAGTTTATTAATTAACATCTTGTAATGTGAAAAGCTGCTTGTTTGTTTAAAAAATAAATAAATAACTTAAAAACAGTGCTTCTGGCCAAAATATGAGTCTGTAATGCATGATAACGCTTCCTCCAGTGAAAAAGTCCATCCCCTGTTGTCCTCTTACATCAGAATCCACTGATTTCTTTAGAACTGTTTTGGAGTGTTTTCAAACGTTGCTTTATCTGTGCATATTTGTCTCCTGATTCAGACGAGGCAACAGTGGAGAAAGCAATATTATGGGTTAGAGGGACTGGTATTTTAGCCAGAAGCAACGGTTTGAAATTAAAAACTTCTTGCTGGATTTGTTTAGAAACATGCAGGTTTTCACTTCACAAGACATACTTGTGGATTATTGTGATGTTTTTATCAGCTGTTTGGACTCTCATTCTCACGGCACCCATTCACTGCAGAGGATCCATTGGTGAGCAAGTGATGTAATGCTACATTTCTACATTTTTTGTCAATAGTTAAAAAAAAAAATTTTAATTGGGAGATGGTATCTTCATTTTTCAAAAAGAAACATGCATCATATTCCTCATTAATATACAATTCTTCATGTTTAAATACACATAAACATAAATCTTGTTTTTATTAATCAGTTTTAATCAGAATGAGTACATTTTTTATTAATACGATCACTTCACCAGAGCAGCATTCACATCAGTGCTGACCCTGTTTAGAAGTGTGATTCCTGTTTTTCCTCACATAGTGTAAATTACTGTAGAGTCATAAATGATTTTCATGTAAATGATCTTCACTCAGGACAGACTGCTTTTCTACTTTCAAACCAAAGGGGGGTTTTTTTGAGAAAAAAATAGAAAGCAATGTTGTCTTGATAATACGTAAAATTAATCTGCATTATTTCTGGCATTGCCTATATATTATGTAATATTTTATTTTCTTTGCTTATGTTTTTCACTTGTGCTTGCGTTATCAGTTTGTGTGAATGATGCACACCATCACGTATCTTCCTGAAGTATTGTCAGTTGAAGTTTGTTATAATGGCCACAAGAGGGCGGCACATAAACATCATGCATCTGAATGCTTCTTGTTGACATGACATGTTGTAGCCTAACCTGTATTTTATAATGAATAAATAATTGCAGTGGTACATCTTGAGTAGTGTGCCATTGGTTAAGGCATATTGGTGTATAAGGGCATCATTTGCCAACACTTTGCATTTCTTAAATCAGTGGTTCTCAACCATGCACTTGGGGCCCACTAGATGGCCTCAGTGAGCTTTCTTATTTACCTAAATATACTGACTTAAAACGTAATGATTTAAAAGTATTATAAGAGGCAGTTATAATAGAATAACTTTAAAATGGTAAAACAAGCACGACTTGAGCGCTACATTAACCAATTAGCATTTTCTTTATTAGTTGTATGCAATAAGGTGATGATTCGGGGGAGTATAAAAAGAAATAACGACCACTTCAATTAAGTTTTCACTAAAACGTGTTAGCATGGCAATTTCGTGGTATGTATTGAAGTATCATGGTACAGGTTAGGTTATACTTGTAATAACTTGACATAAAGGAAAACGAGGTGGTTAGAGTCCGCGTTTTGTGCGTTCATAAAAACGTAATTTTCACAAAAATACGTTTTCCACAGTTTTACCCAATGAAAGACAGTTGGAAAGCGTATTTTTAACGTTTCTTTGACACAAAGGTAAAACTGTTGAAAACGGTCTGGAAAGATGTATTTTAATGTTTAATTGACTTCAAAAGTAAAGTAAAAGTAACATTTTAAATGGCCTTTTAAAGTATGTTTATCCTCGCTTTCAAATTAAACATGGCGGGAAGCCGTCTAAAAACCATCATATGTGAGTGACCCTGGACCACAAAACCAGTCATAAGGGTCATTTTTTTAAATTGAGATTTACACATC
>NW_015540850.1:624175-627466 GCF_001515605.1 Sinocyclocheilus anshuiensis | reverse complement strand
GAATTTTACAAAATATCTTCATGGAACATGATCTTTACTTAATATCCTAATGATTTTTGGCATAAAAGAAAAAACGACCATTTTGACCCATACAATGTATTGTTGGCTATTGCTACAAATATACCTGTGCTACTTATGACTGCTTTTGTGCTCCAGGGTCACATATATTAGCGCCATTTTAAACGGCTTTTTAGCATAATGTCCTTAATAGTTTGACATATAATAACAATAAATGAACATCATCTCCACTATGCTGAAGCTCTTTAAAGTAGACAGAATGAGTGTGTTATCAGATATTCTAGCAGATCTTGTGTCTGTCAGATCGCTCCTGTTACACTACTGATTATAATCATCATCATACGATAATACAAACACTTTCGCTATGCCTGCACACAATTATATTCAAATCCCATTTCTCACACACCCATCCACACCATCTTGAACCCCTTGAGCTATTAAAAAGCAGAAAATTGGCTGGAATTACCCATCTCTCCAGCTCGTCAGCACACCCTACCATACCACGGTTGAAAAGAGGGCTACAGAGGTCACGTCTGGGCAGGTCTCAGGGGGGCCGATGGGGCGAGTCTACGGGGCACGTCTGAATGGTCCTCGGTCCAGTCCCTATAGCAACAGTCGGGTCTCAGACTGGGCCTCCTGACAGATGCACATAATTAATGTGATTATATAGATATGTCAACCCCGTCACCCTCCACTTCATTAAGCCAGACACGGCCTCCAGACGTGTCATCAGCCAGCCCGACGTGGGAAAAATATCTAGAGTATCTATAAATAAGAGTTATTGGCTGATGAGATGTTATTGGGACAGCACCGGTCTGGTGGTGAGACTGAGGATATAGACACAAATGCACCAGGCGATGAATGAATATATAGCTACAATGCCTCAAATATCCCCCCAATAGCAATATAGATTAGTATGTAAGGAAATTACAATCTAAAATGTTTTACATGTGCAATTTTTTTTAGATGTAACATAAAATAATTTAAAGAAGAAATATCTTTCCATAGGGCTGAAATAAGAGCATAAATGTGAATTTTATTGTTTATTTTGTCCATAAACCAGTCATATTCCTACATACCAGCTAATAAACTAGTCAGACATATGACCATCTGACCCTTTGAATGGGACGTTGTCTATTCTGACTGTGGAAGTCACATTTTATCAGCCATTAATCGTGTCATCTTTCAGACACAACACTAAAAGCTTGAGCAAAGCAATGGAGGGATATGGGTTTTGATGTTAGCAGGAGAAATGTACATTCAGTATTTATTTGTCATTTTGACATAGTCTGCCTTTTATTCATTAACATATACTGTATAAATACATCAATTCAGTTGTTTAGAAAATGGAATGCAAAAAGTTACATTTTGTATTCATAACATTTTGCAAGTCTGTTAAACATCATGCACAGATTTGTCCATTTTCCAAACAATTCACTAGTTTTAAGAAATATTTTAGGTATTAACACTGCAAAAATAATTAGTAATCATAGACAAATATGTATCTACGCAAATTAAACCAGCAATATTTGGCCATTTTGAAATTAACAGCATCATGTAATAATTTGGAATACACATATTAAATTTAAAAATATTTTTAATTATTTAGTATAGTTATTGTTCAGTAAAATATTTAAACACACACATATATATATATATATATATATGCAATATTTTGGAGTAACTAATGTAATTTTGTTTTACTATCAATAATAGAAATAAAATAAATAATGGAAAAACACAACAGTCTTATGTTTCATTTTTTAAATGATCAGTTTATTGTTTTGAATCAAATGAAAGCTGGTTCAGTGTTGGGGAAAGTTACTTTTAAAAGTAATGCATTATAATATTGCGTTACTCCATAAAAAAGTAACTAATTACGTTACTTAGTTACTTTTTATGGAAAGTAATGCGTTACGCAATCAATAAATTGGAAAAAAAAGTAACTTGCGTTACTTATTTGAAAAAGTAACTCAGATATTCTCTTGTAAATTTAAAAGTAATGCTTTACTTTACTAGTTACTTGAAAAAAGTAATCTGATTCTGTAACTCGCGTTACTTGTAATGCGTTACCCCCAACACTGGCTGGTTGACATTAGAAAATGAATAAATAGTTTCAGTGTTAAATTATTAGCTTGTCTTAAGCCTACCATCTTAAATGATACGAATCCCTCATGACTTTCTCTGATTGATTGAAAACTGTAGTTCAATAACAGGCAAACAAATGTAAAAAATCATATGATAATTAATGAAACATATGAGCAAAATGATTAGGACTGCTGTATATTACACGTCACCAGCCATACAGCAAACACAGTATTTAAAATACACCATAACATTCATCATAAAAATCCATCCAAGGCAAAAGTACAAAATGAAATAAAATGTCATTTTTTAACAACCAAGTCCAACTGTTTTTACAGGTTTTGCACTCAACGATATTGTGCTGGTGGAACCACATCCCTGAGTTACCAGGCCCTTACAATTGCATTTCAATGAAATGATCACCACAACTGGGGACACATGTGACGTGACTGAAAACTTCTGAGGTAAAACAAAACAAAAATGGAGTTTTGATGAGCTTATTGATGATCTGATGAAAACCAAAACAGCTTATGCATACAGTTAACTAGCATCTTTGCTTTGATTGTACCAAACAAACGTTTCCGGCAGGTACCGGCAAAACACAACGGGTTTAGATGAGCGTCTGTTCCGAAGAGCGTCAGATGTGTTTGCATGACTGTTCGTGTTGATGAAGAACTGGACTCAGCACAAAGAGCTTTACTTCAGGGCACTTTTCAGTTATGCATCAGATACTGGTGGAAGTAGATGCCGAACAGGCTGCTAATGAGTTGACAGGCCGCGACCCACCACGTGAGAAAGGCGAAGATGCCCCTGAAGAAAATGGGCGTGAGGACCCCGCGTAAGGAAGCGAACAGCTCGGTCAGGTGGGCTACGGTGGCCTGGATGTCCTCCTCCATGTCTTCTATATCCTCGTCGTCTTCAAGTCTGGGGGCGGGTGGAGGGGCAGTGGGAAGTATGGGAGCAGGGGTTACACCCGGAGTCTCTGCTCCAAGGCCCCATGAAAAGTCACCTGATGGGTACATTGTAATTTTTAAAAATATCTTATTATTGTTTTTGTTGTTTTTTATATTTTTTCACTTTTTTGTATTTTTTTACTTGATTTTTTTTTTCTTTTAAAACAATAAATAGCCTTTTAAAATCTATTGCATAATAATAATAATAATAATATAATATATATCAAGTAATTAT
>NW_015540850.1:623965-624165 GCF_001515605.1 Sinocyclocheilus anshuiensis | reverse complement strand
GTGTATATATGTATGTGTGTGTGTGTGTGTGTGTGTGTGTGTATAAACTAAGAAGATCAGCACTTCTAGAGTTTCATCCCCCTATCTAATGCGAGCATAAGTATTGGAACAGCTGCCTCACTGAGCTGACTTTGAGAGAAAAGCAAGCAATTTGGATGCTAAAAGAAAAGAGGAAGTCAATTAGAGCTATAGCAAAAACA
>NW_015540850.1:621758-623799 GCF_001515605.1 Sinocyclocheilus anshuiensis | reverse complement strand
AATAAATTCAGATTCATTCATTTTAATAATTAATCATTTTAATCATTCATTTTAACTAAATGTACATTTAGAAAAAAATATTAAAATATAAAATAAATATATGAAAACACATTATGAAATAATATCATCAATAATTAAAACAATAATGTTGACTAAAAAAATTAATGTTTTGTAGTACATGTATAGAAATAAATAATTGTATTAGAATTTACACAAACTTATTTAACAGTCACCTGATGGGTACATTGTAATTTTTTTTGGGGGGACCTTTTGATTCTTCAGATATTAAAAGCAGGGAATGTGTCGTATCAGTTATATCTATTGCTTCTGGATTCTGAGTCTTGCATTCGATGACGACACACACAAAACCAGGATGAAGATGAGGGAGCGGACTCTGAGAGAAAAGCAAGCAATCTGGATGCTAAAAGAAAAGAGGAAGTCAATTAAAAACAAAGGTTTAATCATTCATTTTAACTAAATGTACATTTAGAAAAAAATATTAAAATATAAAATAAATATATGAAAACACATTATGAAATAATATCATCAATAATTAAAACAATAATGTTGACTAAAAAAATTAATGTTTTGTAGTACATGTATAGAAATAAATAATTGTATTAGAATTTACACAAACTTATTTAACAGTCACCTGATGGGTACATTGTAATTTTTTTTGGGGGGACCTTTTGTATTTCTTTCCCACTTTTTTTTGTATTTTGATAAATTTTTTTAAAACTTTGGATTATTTTAAAACATTAAATAATCTTTTAAAAATGATTGGAAATGAAATAAAATTAATACTAAGTATAATAATAATAATAATAATATATAATAAGGAATTATATAAAGGAAATTAAGATTCATTACATTTTAATCATTAATAATTGTATTTATTAATCATTCATTTTAACTTAATGTTAAAAATCTTTAGAAAAAATATTAAAATATAAAATAAATATAAAATTAAATATATAAAACACATTCTGAAATATCATCAATAAATTAAAACAATAATTAAAAAATAATAATGTTTTGTAGTACATATACAGAAATAAATACTTTTATTACAATTTTGATGTCAAATTTACATATAAACTGTTATTTAATAGTCAGTAAAAGTGTAGAGACCCACCTAAAGATTTGAGTGCCAAAGTTGAGAAAAGCACAAGCAGAATGGGTATAAGGTACTGAAGGGTGACCACAGTCAAGTAGCAGAAAACTCGTGTCACCTGCATAAAGGAGTTTAAAAACATACCAT
Source organism: Sinocyclocheilus anshuiensis (assembly GCF_001515605.1). NCBI lineage: Eukaryota > Metazoa > Chordata > Actinopteri > Cypriniformes > Cyprinidae > Sinocyclocheilus > Sinocyclocheilus anshuiensis. Next base: position 622,538 of record NW_015540850.1, on the reverse strand, counting down.
CATCGTATTTGTTACATTATTAAAGTGAATTTGTTGTAAACAGTAACACTCTGCACTATCAAGAGTTTGGAAACCACCGGCGACATCAGCAGCCAACAACGACAACAGCAGCTGATAACAGACAAATCATAAAAGCTGTGAAAAAGAACCCTAAAATATGTGTCTGTAAAATCACCAACAACCTCCAGAAAGCTGGGGTGATGCTCTGACAGTCGACTGTCCGCAGGAGACTTCGACACAGAAATACAGAGGCTACACAAGATACAAACCTCTGATCAGCACCAAAAATAGAAAGGCAAGATTAGAGTTTGCAAAAGCCAGTAGAGTTTTATGGACAGATGAGACAAAGATGAACCTTTATCTAAGTGATGGGAAAGCAAAAGTGTGCAGAAAAAGGGAACTGCAGATGATCCCAAGCATACAGCCTCATCTGTAAAGCGTGGTGGAGGTGGTGTCATGGTATGGGCATGCATGACTGTCTCTGGAACAGGCCCTCTCAATTTTAATGATGACTTAATGTATGATGACAGTAGCAGAATGAATTTGAAAGGGTACAAAACCATCTTGGCTACCAACATTCAAGAAAACGCCACCAGACGCATCAGAAAGCGCTTCACATTGCATCAGGACAATGACCCAAAACACCCTGCCAGTTCAGGAAGTTCAAGAAGTTTATCAGGGCAAAGAAATGTAAAGTCTTTGATTGCCTAAATCAATCTCCAGATTTAAATCTGATTGAACATGGATTTCACCAGCTGAAGAGGAGACTAAAGGCAGAAA
>NW_015540850.1:619994-620551 GCF_001515605.1 Sinocyclocheilus anshuiensis | reverse complement strand
TTTCAGCCCCCCCTTCCTCTGGATGTCAATGGCAGCGATACGCCCCGCCTCTTTCTTCATTTGCTCCACCCACTTCTGTGCCAGATTGAGATAGGCCTGCAGGTGATAGCGGGTGAGCAGTAGCCGCAAGACACACAGCACCACGATCGTCCAAAGACGCACGGAGTTAAAGGCAGAACTAGAAAGTCTGGAAAAAGACAAAAAAAATTATAAACAAATATTAAAATTTTAAATAAATGATATAAACAAAAAAATCTGATTGAACATGGATTTCACCAGCTGAAGAGGAGACTAAAGGCAGAAACTCCCCAACAGTTGGAATTGGCTGCATTAAAGGCTGGGAAAAGCACTTCAAAGGATGAGACCTAGAGTCTGGTGATGTCTGTGGGTCGCAGATTAGCTGCTGTGATTGCGCGCAAGGGATCTGTAACTAACTAATAGCTTTTAATCTTTTACATCTGCCTTAAATTCAACTGTTCCAATACTTATGCTCACATCAGGTAGTGGGGATGAACTCTAAAAGTGCTGGTAACACATGTATGTGTTGAAACAGCTAA
>NW_015540850.1:597441-619820 GCF_001515605.1 Sinocyclocheilus anshuiensis | reverse complement strand
TATATATATATATATATATATATATATTAGTGCTGGGCAATGATTCATCGTGATTAATAGCATCCAAAATAAAAGTTTATATGTACATTATATATGTGTGTGTACTGTGTATATTTATTATGTATATATAAATACACATGCATGTATATATTTAAGAAAAATAGGATATGTTTATATATTAAATATATTTATATATAATATAAATTATATGAATATAATTATATACATGTAAATTAGGGCTGGGCGATTTGGCACAAAATTAAAATCTCGATTTTTCCAGAACGTTTGACAGATTCTCGATTTTTAACTGGTCAACTTGAAAATGTAACTACAACATGATTCAAGTAACTTTTTCTTTATTAACCCTCTAGTTAAAGAAAATTCTATTCCAAGTGCAGCACACATGAAGTTGTCAACATGATAAATGTTAAAACAAATCACTTAAAATATCTTTGCAAAAAAGATGCATGAACTACAACTACATATTGTACAAACTTGTCTTATACATATTATGTGCTCAGAAATAATACAGAGGAAAATGCTTTTAAAAAATCTCAAAAGTCAAGGTAATTCAAATTCCAAAAGGTATAACACCAGTAGACTAACTGTTCTGTAAAAACAAAAAAGCTTTCAGCCTGTCACCATGATACAAACATGAAATATCAGTCATACAGTAGTAGTTCTTTACAGTTTTATTCGATTGCGCTGCTTTTCCATTGTTTTTTCTATGTAAACATGGACGTGTTTGACTGTTGCGCTCGCGTCTCTTGCAGCGTTCTTTTCTCTTTACGGTTATCACCGGCATATTGTCAAAGTGTCTAATTCTAACATTTGGTAATATTTCTATTCAAAACCACGATTCCTCGATTTTTTAAAAATAAAATCGTGGCAAAACATTAAATTCAAATTAATCGATAAAATCGGGGAAATCGCCCAGCCCTAATGTAAACACATGTAAATATTTTCTAAATGTATACTGTATGTGTGAGACTTTATATATATATAATAAATATACACAGTAGACATACATATATTATGTACACAAAAACATGTGTACATTATTTTGGATGCGATTAATCGCTGCCCAGCACTAATATATGCACTATACTAAAGCACTATATATATATATATAGTGCTTTAGTATAGTGCATATAGTACTTACATATATATATATATAGCCAAAAAGCATTCAAATATGCAGATAAATTTACTTACAAATCAACTTACAAGGTAACTGAGGTCTTTCCCATGGGGGTGTTCCCTAGGAAGTCTCTAGCAATGGGTTTAACCCACATTACAAGAATAACCAGTGGAGACAGAAAACTCATGTGCAAAAGGATCCTAAAAGGCAAAAAACAAATTGTTGTGGCATACCAAATCAAGCTCTACATAAATGCAATATTGTCATTTCAGTTCATGTTTAATTCTTATGCAATACAATCTTGAGTGTCCTACTGAATGATTGGACGATCTGCGTTCATCTGAACAGCATCTAGGTGAGTTTGGGCCAATCGCAGACCAGGAAATGCAAGGAGAGCTCCAATAAAGGCACAAATGACAGCCAGCCCCAACTTGACTGATAGTTTGGTGAAGGGAACGCTGTTAAAAAGTTAAAATATTGTGGGCGTTTTGATGATAAAAGAATATATTGCTTGTCTAATGTTGTCTAACCATTGATGTATTACTTACGACCACTCGTAGCCTTGCTGTTTGGCAAAGACCTCGAAACTGTCAAAAAGACTGGTAAATCCTGCAAAAAAAAAAAACGGATAAGGAGCAAATTTACACTTGTTAAGCAATTCAAGGTATTAAACATCAAAGCACTGTAGTAAAAATGTCCTTTCGCTTTTAGAATACAGGTCAGATAACCACATACCGGGCTCAAGGCCAAACTCCAGGTAGTCTTCTCTCACTACAAGGACCAGCATTGCAATAAGAAGAGATAAGAAGCCAAAAGCCAGACACACAGAGCGCTCGCCACCCTCCTCAGAGCGAAAGTAGTGGCTCATAAGAAGATACAGCGTCCTCCTGAGAACTTAAGTCAAGGACAACAAGACAAGCCTACAAGCACTTACTTATTTACAATACAAAGTTATAATTCTGTCACTTTTCATTTTTAGGATGAGGTAAGTCACATCTGAATTTCTCAGGTAGCATCAGGTCTGTTAAGCCAAATGATTGCAATGCTGAAGGATACAAGCAGAAGAAAACAGTCAGCACACACCAGATGGAAGCAATACTGACTTCCTTGCTGGCATCCACTACACTGTAGTAGCCTTCAGTGAAGAGGTAGATCCCTGTGGCATAGACGGCGAAGTCAATCAGCCACTGGTACTCCACAAAGAACCGCAAAACTGTGAGGAGCAGTAAAAATAAGGTTATAAATAACCGATACGTTTATTTTCAAGACCAAACTTATTTACAGCTGTTTTTGGTGCAAGAACCCAGATGAAGACTTACCAAGTGCATCCAAGACATTTACAGGAGCACTCTCCAGGTGAAGATCGATGTCTTTTGGGACTGTGAGTGGCTTGGATTCTCCATGTCCATTTTGTCTCCTGGAAGCAACAAGAGGTCAAGCATAAGGTGCTGAATTCCCCAACAGGAAAGCAGCAGCTGCACTAAATCAAGCTCACACCTGTCTCGCCTGCTGGTTTTAGGAATCTGTTTCCCTGCAAGGGTGCACAACTCGTCTTCAGATGGATGTTTGAACCTGAAAAGGCTGAGAAAACCAATATAGGGTATTAGAAAGACCCATGTTTATTATGTTCACACAGACTATCAAAAAGTAGTGCGTGCTTACCTGCCGTTACATAAGAGCCAGCGTGCAATGGAGAGATGTGGGGCCATTCTTTGCATTATGCTGACAGCCAGCAAGCTCACCACCAACTGAACTCCCATTAGAGCCTTAAAATAGACAAACGTATACAGCATGTCTATTAATACAGAAAATAATTACGACTTATACAGAGTTTAAAACAAACAAAATTCGCTTTTACAATGAATGTTCTGGAGAGTTTTAAAGTTAAAATGTATGCTTATTTTTTGTTAAAAGCACTAATATTAGTTATTAAATACAAAATATGTTATTTAAACTATAAAACTGCCTAAATCATATTCGTATTGGTGGGACTATTTCTAGGCGGATGGACATGCGGTGGATTTTTTTCCTATGTACTGTCCTCTTCCGGTATTCTTGCGCACGTCGCGGGAACGTTACCGCATTTGTCGGCTTAATTGCACATGCGAGGATTTGAAAATTAAATGTAAAGTTTGCACTGACAAGGTTAGTAAGTGATTTATGTCATTAGTCTAGCTTTAACATCTATAACGCTCAAGTTTCGTGGTTATTTTCCAAATATGTTGTTTATTTTAACGTTTATCCTTGCCCCATAGAGTTCCATCCATGGTAAAAGCAATACAGTAAACGTGACTTTTGTTGTTTTACAAACTAAAATACGAGTCAAAGTGACGTTTTGTGTTAATAAACAGCATGTCACGGGAGTTTAACTTGTTTTGAACCCAGAAAATGCCTTTAGTATTTGTACAGTACTTCACACCCAAAGCTACTTGATTGTAGGCCTGTGCCAGTCACTCAAGATGAGCACTGGAGTCATGCTGTCAAAATGAGCAGGTGGTCCAATTGCCAACCCCAAAGACATGGGGAGGCATGGGTAGTTAGCTAACATGCTACAGCTAACCGCCTATAAAACACAAAAAAAGCTACTATTGAGGTCCAAAACACAGAATCGGTGCAACTGCAATGCCACAGTCACTTACACAAGTAGGACAAAGTACTGTGGATCCAAAATACTACTAACTAGTCCAGCACAAACCTGTCTGCAAGCTAACATGATATCAACAGAAGCTACAAAGAACAATCGACCGGATCGGTCGTGTAAAAGAGACAATTGTTAAGTCGATATAACGTCAAAATAAGTAACTAAACATACTAACCATCTTCGTTTGGTTAATTTATTGAATGAGTTTATGTCCCGTGTAGTAGCTCTCGTGGTGACACTTGAGTGTTTGAACAGCTGAAGGAGTATTTTGATGACGTATACTGCAATCGCTCGCTCTGATTGGGCCATCTCGAAGCCGCATGAGAGCTGAGATTCTATTGGTCGAACTGGCAACGCATCGACAGTTTGATTGGTCCTCGTGGTGAAACTGAATGTCGTTAGTTTTTCTTCAAGGACAGAAATAAAACTGTGGGAGGGCCAACATGTGCAACGAGAAATGGAGAGGTGTTGTAGCAACACAAACGTGCAAACGGCAAACTCAGCCTTTTCTGAACGTTTTGTAGTTGGCCTATGCAATAGTTTTCAGGTGTAATACTTTACAATGTGGATTGTTATTCAGTGATGACAAAGTCTAAATTCATTCCTTATTAATTTTGTAGGCTTTAATTCTTTCTTTAGATGTTCATGTATTTTGTGGGATTAGAAAGTTTCCTTCAAATGGGAAAGGTTCTTTTCAACCCAAACTTTACTTTGGTAAATTCATAAACATCCAGTCTATTATTGCCAACATTGGTGACATTTAATGGTGATTTTAACAGCAATATTTATGGTTTGGGAATTATACCATGGGCCCATATTTGATTTTATGTTTACTACAGCTCTGATGATGTTTGATGTGAACAACTGTTAAGCCTACATTTGTGGGACTGAATCCTGCTCTCAGCTGTTTTTGATCCTTCAAATGGTTTTTCTTCTTCTCAAAATGTTACTTACTGCTGCCAAATAGCTAAATCCTATTGATCATAACATGCTGTAAAGTGTTTACATGTATTTTAAGGACCCTCTTGTTGTCCAGAATCGTGTGGTGTATAGGGTTCTTGAATTGCTAATATATTACAACCTCTTCAGTACTGCTTTCCAAAAAGCAGTGTAAGCCTAAGCAGATCATTGGCACCAGTGGTCTCTTATCTGCTAGGTCAGAGGTGCCCAAACAAGGGCCAAAAAGCAAGCTTGATTGAGGGCCAAAAGTGTTGTATTATATCATAATATATTCAAATGTATTATTATAATTTAAAAACAATCAAATTCACTTCCAGTATATTCTCTAAATTCCAATGCAAAAACACAACAAAACGTGTTAAAACACAAAGATGAATTAGAAATGAAGATACGCTCCAATGGCATGTTTTATTGCATGATATGGCATGGCGTGCCAAATGTTTTATTGCATGATATGGCATGGCAGGCCAAATCGATGTCATCATGGGCCAACTTTGGCCCGCAGGCCCTGGTTTGGGCATCTCTGTACTAGGTGTATGATGCTTTTAGGATCAGCATATCATTGGTTCTATAGGAAACATCCATTAAAAAGGAAAATAATGCACTCAAGCGTGATTTTTCTTAAAGAATAATGAAGTTCTTTGTGAAATTTAAAATGTTCCTGCTGTGATACTTTTAAACTTAAACATTCCAATTAGAACCAAAAAGAAAGGTGAAAACCTGTCTACTCCCGTCTACTTCCTCCCTTGGAAACCCATCTATGTGGTACTTAAAGAGCCCAGAAACTCATCTGGGGTGTGTTCCCCAAAAGCATTGTTAGCTGGTCGCAAGTTCCATTTAACTCTATTGGTAATGACCATAGTTGCTTTTGGGGAACGCACCCCTGAAGAAGCTATAATACAACATCAGAACATTCCAAAGAGCCATATAACAACACAAAAACTCTACAGGTAAAACTCTTCTTGATAAGATTGTTCATTGTTGAATATAATTCGTTTTATTTGTAAGAGTGCACATTACACTAGTTTACATTTTGAATTTAAATCTTTTACAAAAAAGAATATCCATTAAAAAGTAGCTTTTTCTCTGTGAAACAAATGCATTTGCTAAGAAATTAGCCAGTGTCTTTGTTGGCAAAAGAAAGCAATCAAACAAACAAAACCAGATTGTCTAAACCAAATAATATGATCCTGAATAATTACATAGTCATTTGTTTAACTGGAAACAAATGTGATGTCATTAAACTTTGATTAACATGTTTTAATGTTTATTTATATTTGAATGAACTAATGATTTGTTGATGAAATATTAAAAACGCATTTCTGTTCTTACCAACACTTTTAAAAATGCATTTTCATATATTAAAGTTCAATCACTAAACGCTTTTAAATGAAGAATCCAACCAGTAGAACTGTTTTCAGCAAAGCGCCCGCTGTATAGCGCTGCAGACACACATGGCTTTCACGCGACTTGCATGATAATTGGTCACACGCATTGAGAGAACTGAGATATGCGCTTGAACTTGACCTTCTGAATTGCGTAGCTAAAAGATATGAGTATGCCCCTTGCACTCTTCTTATATGTGCCAATCACTCGTTAAGACTGATGTTCAATGCTCATTTCCATAAAATCCAGTCCGGCTCCAATTGAAGGACTGACATTCCCAGGCGAGCCTTTTCCCACGAAACTGCCACTGTGGAAACATCTCTCCACAACGACAACAACTTTGGGTATGTATACTCGTGTAAACCCTTTTGAACTTGTGTTGAGTTGGAGGTGTGTTTGTAATTTAGCTTACTGAGATTCGCTAAATGTTGTCTAGCTTTAATTGGGACAGTACTTATGTTTGTGCGACAAAAATCCTTATTTAATCTGATTACATTCGAAAAACGGCTAATATATTAAGTCAAAAGCTATTTTTCTTTCTTTCCGACGTTCTTTTAGATATGACATTGTTTTTATGAAGTTATTTTTTGCCTTCAGTTTCTTTTTAGAATCTGTTGATTTATTTCATTCTTACGTAAGAAATATAACGAGTGAGCTATTGTGATGAATGTGTCGCATAGTTTTTGCTTGAAATTATCTTCATTGCTCTGCTTTTAAAAAGAAACGTCCATCTTGCCATAAACCTTGTGTGCATATCCAGTATTTCTGCAACATTTTCGTAGACTTTGGGTAGCCTATCTAAACATTATTCATCATAGACTTTTGACAATGATCGCAGGCAATTGGTATCTGTTAGGAAAAGGAAATCATTCAGCCCATAGGTTTTTGCTTACATTTGGTGTTTGACCTGTGACCTGGGGTCAAACAGAAACGTGTAGAATTTGAGCAAAGGCTCAAGTGCAACCTGTAAGGCATGCCTACACAGGGATGCCTGGTTTTTAAAACTGTGCCATCGACAAAGCTCTTATGTTTTGTAAAATTGGGTCATTTGAGCAAAAGCGTAGATGATATATTTTCATTGGCTGTTAAATGAGAGATTTAGCAACTCTTTTACCATTATTGAATTGTTGAGTTATTGAAAGATTTTCACAATTCAGCAAAACCTTAATGTTTCAAAACCATTTCGTTCCCACTACAGTATAATTAAAAATATAGACTAATTAGTGCTGGTATTGATTGTAGAATCTCAGCCTCATTTTACGATGTTACCGTGACCCTTAAATATGTTGTAATAAATTATTTTATTTTGTACGAAGCATATCATCAATTTTGATAGTTATTCTGATATAGTTTTTTTAACCCCAATTTGAATGTTGCGATATGTTGTCCACAACACTTCAGCTATGACTGTTAACACATTTTAGAGCTAATATAGCACACTCTTAAAAATAAAGGTTCCAAAAATGGGTTTTCACAGCGATGCCATAAGAAGCAGTTTTGGTTCCCCAAAGAACCTTTCAGTGAACAGTTCTTAAAAGAAACATTTTAATAATCTAAAGAACCTGTTTCCACTGTAAAAGAACCTTGTGTGGAATGTAAAGGTTCCATGGATGGTAGAGGTTCTTTGTGGAACCATTGATGGCAATAAAGAACCTTTATTTTTAAGAGTGTAGGCTATTTTAATAATATCACAGTCAACAAAATTTCCGTTTCACTCGAGTGAAATGTTTTTTGAGTAGGCTTTTAGGTTAAATGAGTATTATTTTTGCTCTGTTACATACAATTTATATATTGTACTGTACTTTCGCTTACGGTAGTTGTCATAACGTCCAGATTAAATTTTTTTTATATTAAGGTGCATTTTAATAATAAACTTGCCGTTTTTCATGTTTTTTATTTTTTATTTTAGGGTTTTATCAAAAAAAAATGTAAATGCGCTTGCTTTACTTGTTTTAGCCTTACCTTTTAAAATATCTTAATCTTAATATTTAAAGTCGTTCAAATATTTTTAACAAGTCTTTCGGGATTAATACTCTGATATTAGCTTGTATCTTATTTTCCTTTATTGTTATTGCAAAATGTGATCCCACAGCACAATATTAGCTATTTACATTCATTTAAATATTAGTCTGAAGGATTACAAGATCATTTATACGCGATGATCTGCGTCTTGTCTTGTTTCTGACGTTAATTTAGTTCTTTGCGTAGGCGCCAGAATTTTGTTTGTAATAGGCTATAAAATAAAAAGTGAGAGCTAAATTCATCTAAATGATGACGACGTACAGTTTGGCGCTTTGCCAATAGGCTTAATTGTTATTCGAAACAGGCTACAGATTCATAGCAACTATGAAATCCTGCTACGAAAACGGTTAAGTTGTGCTACAGTTCGTTAATTATTTTTTAAATTATAAATTGTAATAGGCCTATTTGTATTTAAGTGTTTGCTATACATGGACGCAGTCTTAAAGACATTAGGCTACAGAAATCTGCTTTAGCCTATTTGGTTTAAATCTGTTTTTTTTTTTTTTTTTTTTTTTAAAGGAGCTCATAACATTTGTTTTGAATGATTTAAAAACAATTTATAATATAATATGGGTATTTTGAGACGGTTATGCCTTACACAAATTGTCTCTTGACATGTAAGCATGCATTATTGATGGGCCTACACCGGAAAGCTCCGTCTTTTCATGATGATCATCTTATGTCCATGTTGCAGTGTCCTACCGAAGGGTGTCGCTGTTTTCTAGTTGTTTCGGTGACGACGTGTTAATAATAGGCCGAGATGGCATGAAAAGAAATTTGAATGGAACCACAGTTTTTCTTTCCTCTGGCATGGAGATTACATCAACTCAAAATAAGAGTGTTGCGTTGTATTGTGTAAAAAGTTTAGTTTCCCTTTTTTTCTGCTGAATCCGATTTATTTTATTGTTTCTCTTTGAGTGGTGTCATTTTTTAAATTTGATTTGGCCATGTAAAAAATTTGACTATTTATCCAAACAATAAAAATAGTTAATCATGTCACTAATTCTATGTTGTAATAAATTCTAAGCATTTAAATGAAAGTAGGGATACAGAAACCATAGGCCATAGTAAAATTTTATTATTTGCTTTTTGTTCCTCAGTGTTTATTCTTTCCATTTTTGCTATATGTTAAACTCATAGAAGATTAGATGTTTTGATTCTGTCATAAATACCGGTTTAAGCCAGACATTATTCAATGACTTCACATGTCGACTTTTTAAAAATCGCCTACACTCTTAAAAATAAAGGTGCTTCACGATGCCATAGAAGAGCCTTTTTGTCTAAATGGTTCCATAAATAACCTTTAACATCTGAAGAACCTTTCTGTTTCACAAAAGGTTCTTTGTGGTGAAAGAAGGTTCTTCAGATTACAAAAAGGTAAGAAAGAGATGGTTCTTTAAAGAACCTTTGACTGAATGGTTCTTCTATGGCATCGCTTGAAGAACCTTTTGAAGCACCTTTATTTTTAAGAGTGTAGGCCTACTAATTTCCAATTACTTTGGAGCTGTTAGCTAACTGTCAACTAAAATACGAACTTAAAACAGTGCACTAAAGTTCTCGTGGTATATTTGAAGTGCTAAAGATATAGGCCTACTTGTGTTTTGTCCAATTCTGATACAGATCCTGGTAAGGCGCTAGCGACATACTGTTGCTATGGTTATGGTTGTATGGCTTTTCACGCAAATGCGATTTCTTTTCGTAAGTGTTTTTTGCGCATTCTGTTGGCCTGCGCCGCACACTCGCACTGCCTAATTAATGCATGTGCGTGCTTGCGTGCGTGTGCTGTCAGCACAGGAATCTAAAGGTGTATCGTGCACCTGCAAGCTCTGTGATGGTTTTAACAATTAGCCTATAGATGTGCAATTGAATCTGTTACGTGTAAGCTTCGAATACGCCACTACCTAAAATCTGATTATGTGGATAAGTTGCGTTTATTTCTTCGCGTATTCGCGGATAGGACGAAACCGACGAGCTTTATTTTTAGTCTGTCCATATGCCAATTCAAAACAGCGAGAGAAATAAGATGGGCGTAACTCTAAATGGATCATGCACGCAGACTTTGGAACAATAACTCATCAATTCACGACGGGACGCCGTTTAAGCGCGAGGTGCTTGAGTTTCTGCACACGTCCACGCATGGGGACCAACGACAGACTCGATCGTAGCAGTCCTCGGAGTAGCAGCACTGGATACTTGGCAGGAATCTGGAGAACAAGTTGTGCACTTGAGCGTCAGATCACTCAAGCCAAAAGCCAACGGCTGTTTGTAAATAATTGACATCAGTACTTTGACGTAGATGCGAGTTAACGCGATTCTCGGGAATAGTTCGTGGTTTGAACAAATGCATTGCTGCAAAGACCTATGCCTTTACCAGTTTTTGACATTTACTTGTGGATTATATACTATGGTGTTATGGATCACCTCAAGTTTGGTAAGTGAATACTTATTTGTACTGACAAATTAATAGTGACCAGGGGGAAATAGGCTACAGACTAAGGTTTGTTTCGCACTGTAAAAATGTTAGTAGTCTAATTTCAACGCAAAATAATGTAAACATTCTACAGTAAAACCTGTTACTTAGTTTACTATAAGTTATTTAGCTAAATAGGCCTACCGTGAAAAATGTATACTTAAAATACTTATAATAGCCTACATATTAAAGTTCGTTTTTCCTCGTTTTTGTGTTGCATTTTGTTATTTGGTTAATGTTTATTGCATCTTTACCGTCAAGTGTGTTACTCTGATTGTTTAGCTAATAATGTGCTCTATTTGTGTTTTCATTGGCTAAATTTGAATCATGTGTCCTTACAGGTTTTAGTAGCCTGCCTTAAATATGCATTTATAGCCTACTACAGTTATATAATTGAACAAGTTTGAAACTGTAAAATATAGGCTACAGTTAACAAAATGGCAGCCAAAATGTTTCACTGTATTTTAAACATTAAAGTTAAGGCAGTTACAAATGCCAGTAAATTGAACAAACAATCCACCCTGTGGTCTTGCTGAAATAGCTGAAACAAGTTTATGGTCTAAATAAATGTGTGCAAATTTCACATTTAACAGAGTCGAATTCTCACGCTGTTTTTGTTAAGGGAAGAAAGTTTCCATTTGTCAGAGTTAATGTGGCGTATTTTAACTAAATCATCTTTTGAGCGTTGTATGAATTGATCATTAGGCGAGCCCGGGGAGCAAACAGTTGTGCGATTGTTAGAGGAGCCTGGGAAAATGTTCCGGGGTCCGGGAGGTAGAGTGTATTGACGCCAGACCCTCTTGTTAAGGGGACTTCTGTGCTCCCAGACGTTATTGTCATGATAATGAGCAGCCCGCACGTTGTTGAACTTGATGTTGACTTCTTTCTTTAGGGCTGAATTTTTTTCGGTCACTTGTTTGTGGGAAAATCTTCTCCGGAGCTACAGTGTGAAATTAATTAATCAGGCCTTTGGAGCGGCCAACAATAGAGACCAAGAGGATCCCTGGAACCCCACAAAAGGCCCCAAACGTTTTTTTTTCTAAACTGTATTCTACCCAGCCACAACAGACTGAAAGATACTAGTTATATTTTAAGAGTTTTGTCCCCCATTGTAGCCTACACGTTATTACTCGGCCTATTATTATTATTATGTATTTATACTTTTAAAAATTATAGCCTGTCTGCAAAAAAGTGCTGCTTGGTCAGGCTTTTAGATCTAAAATGAGGCTGTAGTGTGTATTTCTGTGTGTGTGTGAGAGAGAGAAAAGCACGTGGTTGTACTTTTTACAGACTGCTTTGTAAACTGCATATTGTAGTGTATATGCTCTGCTATAGCACAACATTTTACTTTATATTTTCAGTGTCGTTATGACGCAATGTCAATTAAATGGCCTTATACTCTTGTTGTATTTTCATTTTTACAGGTACAGTTGATTAATAATATATATATTTTTTAATCTAACGTGAAAAATGTAAACAAATGAACTGGAGAAGAACTCAAACATTGGTTGTTTGTTGATTCTCATTGTAACTTATGTTTCTCCAGGCACTCAGATATGAGAGGTCATCATTGTCCACTAAAAGGTAAGAATTAAAATGATTTGACAGATAAAATAGTTTTTTAAATTAATTATGAATGTTTAAAATGTCTTACGTTTTAGTTTTGTGAGTAAAGAGAATTCAATGTAATTGAAACTTTGATTGTATTAGTGTTTAGCGGTAGAACTTTATACTTATGTTATACTTACAAATATATTTATTATACTTACAAATGTGTAATAAACACACTTCCAGCCACGTTTTTAGGAAATATATTCTTTAAAGATATAAATATTACTGTTTATAGGACTTAGATTTTGTGTCTTTAAGTATTTTTTAACGAAATATTTAAATGTATATATTTATATATATATTTTTAGATGATCTTAATGTTGACAACATAGCTAAAATGTTAATGTAACAATCTGCATTAATCTACTGTTACTAGTCTAACTATTAATAAAGGCCTGTAATGGAGCGAATATGAGCTTTTTTGGTATTAAAAAATAAATAAATAAATAAATAAATAAAAAGAATCAACTGTGGAAAAATATGGTAGCCTATATGTCAAACTTATACTTCAACAAGGTGACTGAAAGATATAGCCCAAGGACCTCCAGCGGTCTTTTCTGTAATCTGAATTTCAGCACCAAGGACAGATCCCTTCTACCTGTTGGCTCGAGACTGAGCTTTTGTGCGTCTCAAACTGCACATCATATTGCAAAATGCACCTCTTAGTAGTGTAATTCTCATTATTGTACATTAGGCCTATATATTATTTATTGCTATTACGACGCTTTAAGTTACTGTGGAATTAGTGTTGCTTAAATATGCTATATAAAAGAACAGAAGATTATTTGTAGAAAAGGTGCGATGTATTGTTGAAAACTGCGTTGTTTGTATTATACAGGCCTGTATTCAGGGGTTACAGTCTATTTTTGAGCATGGTGGGAAGCGCATATTTGAAACGGCATGACGCAAAGAGCGGGAGTGTCTAAATCATGTGGAGGTGTGTGTGTGTGTGTGTGTGTGTGTGTGTGTCAGAGGGCGGGGTTTGAGAGAAGGGGCGAGCAAGACAGCCTTTCACAGTGGTATTTGCATGAGTGTATTTTGTATGTCGTTCTAAATTTAGCATGTTTAATGTTAGAATAACAACTAACAATATTTGCAATTTTTTGTAATAAGGGCTATATATTGGTTGCAAAAATAATAGGAAAGCTTTATTTAAATAAAACTGGACACTGGGGTCTTTACACTACATTCCATGTGTTTACATACATTAATTAGAATTAAACATTTGAAAGAAAACGGGTATTTATAGAGTTTGACTATATGAAGTGTGAGTGGAAGCTCTTCGTTTGTTACATCGTAACTGCACAAATGCAACAAACCTAAAATAAAACTGAAAAACATTTTAGCCTAAAATCATTAATAAAGCTATATACTTAAAATTACATAACTTGCCGCCTCGCGGGAAATAAAATGTTTGTCCATGAACTGAAGATGTTTGAAAATCAGCTTGGGGAAAGAAAAAAAAACATATTGGAAGCGTTTCGTTAAACGCTCGTAAAAATATAATTTCATCGTCTTCTTTCATAACTAGCCTACATGCTGAAATTGTATAACATTCATACCCTTGACACATAGCTATATTTAATACCATATTTAAACTGAGGCATTCCCCCGATGCGTTGCACTGTCCTTTCCTAGAGTTTAACAGTAAATAAATAAATACATAAATCAGTCAATCCAAGATGATTTTCTTAGATCCGCGACATTTTTCCTCAGAGGCTGTTTTTGCTCGAATTTGAAGAAATGAACGAAGTAACTGTGTGTAAGTTAATAGAGTAATTCATTATTGCTCAAACAGTGTCGTTTAACCTGTAAATACTAACTGTAATTAACCTGTGGATTTCTGTAGCAAGCTAATTATCATTTATTGTTGAGATTTTCTTCATCAATAGGCCTATATATTCTTTTGTTCAGTGCTCTCATTTTTTTACATTTAGGCCAAGCGCTTGTATAAGGCTGCATTATGTATAGATGTAGAACTCTGTAGCTTTTAAACCAAACGCCACTTGTTTTTCTTGATTTCCTTAAAACACACACTCGAGTTTTTACAGCAGCCGAAATATCAAATGTATTGCTTTGCACGGTAGTGTTTCCTTAGTGCGCACGAAATGTCTTGCTTTCCTCTTGCTAAATGGAACAGTCCATTCCGATTTATATGTAGCCACCGGGAGATCCCATTTTCAAATGAACCGGGGAATATATTTTAACGTAAAATAAGGTGTGTGTGTGTGTGTGTGTGAGAGAGACGGAGAGGGAGAGATAGACAGAAAAAGAGGGAGGGAGAAATAGAGGCTCCATCTGCTTGTCTGCATTCATGCATATTTTAAATGTTTATTTTATGTATTTATTATATATTTTATATATTATTATATACAATTTTATTTATTTATAATATATGCTATTAGATATTCACGCCCATTTCTTCCATTTATGGCTCAGTCAAATTGCGTAAATATGCATTAAAAGGTTTAAATATACCGGCCTTTCACATCTTATCCTCGTCTAGATCCTATAATAAAATGTCTTTAATGGCAAAATTTAAATAGCCTTTCTGCTCTCATGCCCCATGCAGTATATGAGTTTCAGTGTTTAACGTTTGCAAGCAACACCAATAAAGGTTTTATTCGACCACAACTGCAGAATCTCTACTGTGGCACCTCATAAAGAATGCAGTGTGATATTCCGCGCCACAAGAAACATAAACTGGATTTAAACATTTCTTCTTTGGTATTACATTGCATTTATCAGTTATTCAAATTGAAAATAAAGCAACCAATCGACGTAAGGGTCAATGATAAATAAGGATGTCCGAGATGATAAAATGAGAAATCTTTTTAAAATGTATGTAATCAGATTCATTTATTTATTGTTGGGTTAGTGTTGGATGCATACATCTGAATGTTACCAAATGGTGTAAACATCAAGTAAAAAGAGCTAAATACTTTCTTTGCGTCTTGATTTAAATGAATCGTTATTTTTAAGTTCAAGGTGTGTGTGTGTGTGTTTATCTGAGTTATTCCGTTTGACCTGACCAAAAAGAGCCTTTTCATTAAAACGTCAAAATATATAATATTTTTAAGACTTTACTCCTGACTCACAGTCGTTCATCTGTGTTTTTTTATTTTATTTTCATATGACAACAAAATGACTTCCTGATTGTTGGTTAGGCTACACCACGCTGACTTTGATTTGGCGGCCAAACTATTTTCAAAAAGTACTATTCTACAACAAAACGGCATCGCCTCTTTATTTAATTTAATTAAATGTATTTTTTTAAATATACTTCGAATATCTTATTTCAAGATACTACAAAAATTTCTTCAATAACATCAGTCTCTTAATGAGACTTTCTTTTTTACAGTCTTGAAATAGTTACACCACCTAGACATTTTGACTAGTGGCATTTTTGGCACTAAGCCCCACAAAAACATCAGAATGACTTTTAATTTGGAAATGGAAAATATGTTCATCATAGAACACGGGTGCATTCAACTCATTATTGGTCTGAATGATATTTTAATTTATTTTGAATAACTTAACAGATTACGTTGCAGGTTAAGGAGGTCATATTTAGCTTAAGCATCAGTCTTTCGGATTCTGAGAGCAGTGCTCGGTCACGGCCGCGTCCCCTGGGTGTCTCAGCCCTGCTCAGCCATGTGTATCAATAAGCATTAATGGTTAATGCTGGTGACATCACAGTTGTGTTGGCGGTGTGGCCCCCGTGGCCCTGCCCAGAGGAGCCCCTCAGTTCAATCTTCTCCCGTTCAGTGCTGCTGCCGGAGCCTTGCGCTTCCTCGTGCTTGGCTTTTTAGCAGTGATTTCACGATAAAGATTTTATTTTCATCTTAACGGCTTTACTTTAGCAAATAAATCGCGGAGGCATCGAAAAGACTTCTGTAAGCCCCGTAAACCTTGAGATTAACTTGTTCTCACGCTTTTTTGTGAGTGCTGTCGTTTGAATGAAATGGATGTTCTGGACGTTTTTGGAAAACGCTGGATGGGAAATGAAATTGTGAGTACCTCTTTTTGTGACAGTAAACGCACGTTGTTTGAGAGTTAGCTAAGGTTTATCTTGTGTATTTCAAGCGTAACTTCCTTTAAACCTGCTTCGCGGGGGGTCCGTTTGTATTTAATTTATTAAGATGTTGGCTAGGCTATTTATCTCTTATTTATGTATTCTTTAAGTCTAACCAGTCGCCAAATTCTTAATCATAGTGTACAGACTTAATTAAGCTGATTTAGATGATATACTAGAGCTCGCAATACATCCTTAAAATAAAAGTCCACTAAGATCCAAAAATGTCTTTTTAGTCCCGTTGTCATTACGAGAACATTTTATTCGCTAATTCTTTAGAAAACATCAGTGTTGTGGTGCTTTAAAGAACCCAGAAACCAAAACACTAACCTGCAATAAAACATAAAGAACTTCCTAATATACAAAGAACTGTAGGCCTATAACTCAAGAACAACCAAAATGTGTTTTTTCCCCGGTTGATTGAGATAAGGGTTTTTAGCTGAACATAAGAACCATTAAAGAACCTTGTAGCTATTTTTAGGCAATTCGGCTTTATTTGTTTGCTTCATTTGAGGTAGATGCAATTCCGGAAGCGGTTGTCTGTTAGATACACCGTTTTAATTCAGATCTAATCACATGGGCTAGGACAGTTTGAATTGTAAAGTATTTCAGAACACCTTTCAATATTTCATTTTACGAGGTGAGCCATTTAATAGGCCGGATCTAGATACCCAATGTAGGCCTGTTAATGACAGCCTAAATATCCTATAATGCATCCAGTAGGACATGATAGCCTCTAATACCTATATGTAGGCTAATTGTGCTGTAGAATGGCCAAACGATAATTTCTAAGGTGTTTTTTCAGTATTATTTGAAATAAAACAGTACGTGTGCTATTTTAAAGGAGTGTTTTTACAGCGTGCCATTGGTAAATGTAACGCGCGTGGACGTATTGAACCCTTATTGTATTGCTAAGCCTAATTCAAACGAGTTATCCGATTATTGGAGGTTTTTTGGAGATGTTTTTGTTTTTTTGTTTTTTTGACATTCTCAGCTCCGACATCGCTAGGCCAACTGGATAATAAAAACATGCGTTTCACACACATTGTAAATAATCGCGATGTGTTGGATGTCCAAATGTATGCGTTGCGCAGTAGCCCTTAGACTATTAAATGCACATAATATGAGTGTATTTAGCCCACGTGTATGTGTATGTGTGTGTGTGTGTGTGTGCGCTGAAAGAGTGAGTGATAATGTAACGGAGCTCCACACACACGGCAGTGAATGCAATAGCTTCATGTGACCACAACAGAAGCTGCATCTGGCGTACGAGGCGGTCCCTTTAAGACACATGGGTTAGTTTTTCTCTTTGGTTATCTAGCTGTATGAGTTTATGTGATATCATAAAGCTAGAGAACCGAATGTATAAACTAATTCCAAATACTTCGGAGCGCTTTGTATGGGAACGAGGCTGGAAAGCCGGAGGGATGTGCATGGTCGGGGTATGAGGGAGACGGCGATGTCCGCTACAAAGAGCATCGAATCCGGTAGGCATGCAGTTGGCGCTGCGTTAATGCGTTTCAGTGGTCTGGAAGGACTGGAATACCTAAAGCTACGTGGAAGACATGGATTTTACGTGGAATCTGCCTCCGGTTACATAGGGACGCGTTAGAACGCTGACGAAACGCGAACGCTTGAACTCCAGGCGGATACGGACTGGGCGTTCATTCTCAAGTGTGCTTGTGCTGGGCAACATTCCATCATAGACGTGATGATGATGTTGATGTATGAATTCTGGATGACAGGAATCGGTTCATCGAGGTGTTTCAACCGATTGGTCGGATCTCGTGGGTCACGTGGTCCTCATATAATATGGGAAAGTCAAACCTCGGAGGTGTGTGTGTGGTTTGACACTCTTTGTGTCTTATGGTAATGGATAAACTAGGAAATAGTCTGTGTTTGTGGCTTATTATAGAATGTAAACTATAAAATGTTTGATATTTTATTCCATCAGGTCACTTTGACTACAAAAAGAGGTGAAAGACTGACCTCGTCGTCATTGTACACCTGTCAAAATTCGACCATTATTGTGCTTAGTGGATGTTTTTTTTTTTCTTCTCCAGAATTTTGTTTGTGTTCCAAATTCTCAAATCGTTCATGACGCCATAAATGAAATGTCAAGGTTATTTTAAACAGACTGCTTCTGACATCATTCTATGACACATGCGGTGCGCAAATGTCTTATTTGTTTACTTTTTATGAAACTGCTAGGCCTCTGATAAGCACTCTAGTATTTATAGGTCTACGTCTATTGGTTGTAGTACATACTAGCTGTTGTTTTTGGCAATTTATGTCCCCGATTGGTTAGTGCTACATCGCACACAGCTATTTTTGATCCTAGGATGTGATGATGATAAATACAAGGCTGAAATGTGTGTTAGTGAGCTTCAAGATGGATCTTTACATATAAAAGCCACAATTCTTTGTACAAAAATAATCTCCATATTGAGTATTTTTGTGATTTTGCATAAAATACTACAAATCTGCTAAATACAGATGCTATGCGGAATCAGTAAACTGACCTCTGATGGTCTCATTAATTGCTGATAGCTTAAACATTTTTTTTTTCGTTTTCACACAAATCATTCGATGTTGTAATTGATGGGGGAGGGCACAGATGTGTAATAGATGCATGGCACAAATAGAGTCTGAGGTGCAGCGAGAGGCCTGTCTGAGAGGCGCCCCAGACATTTTCCCACATTAATATGTGTCTGGTCCTGCGTTTAGGGGCCCCAGCAGATGGAGTCTTGTCTTAGCACCTGGCATACGCAGCACTGCTATTGTCTACGTCTAATACTAATCTGAATTAAATGTAACCAACTCTGCATCCCAGTGTCACAACTGCAGATTAAAAATATATGAGGGGAGACGTTGTGAAGAGGGGTTTGGGGGGATTTTTGAAAATTTTTTTGATGGAGGGCTTTTATTTTGTTCTGATAATGCGTTTAATGTGTCTATGACTAAATTTTTACACATTTATTATTAACAATATGCACAATCCATTTTGTGCTTGTAGGGATTGTTAGTGAATTCAGTACATAATTAGACATCTAAGACATAAGAACACAATGCTTGTTGTATATATAATATCAAGATGCAGTTTTTGCTCAAAATTGGCCACAGGTGTTTTGATTCTATAAGCTGAGAGAATGTGGTTTTAAATTAAATCTTCTGAGAGTATTTTTGAGATGCATTTGGGCTGTTAATTTACAGTCAGGACAGTGGTAATAAAATGTATTCGGTTTGCCAATTGACTACTCTCTTTTGGAAAACTGCCCTTTTAGGGTCAAATCCTTTTGTGGTTTAGCTTGTAAATATTATTTGGACATGATGTACTACATTAGGATAGTAGTATGTGTAAAAATGGATGGTAATATATTGTGCATGCTGTATAATCGCTATTGTTTCCCTAATGCTGACATCCTGCTTGCTGCAGCAGCAGTGTTGGAAGCTTTAGTGACAGTAATAGAGGGTTAAGTTTGTATTATTAAAATTGGTGTTAGTGACAAGTTTTATTCTTTAGGCACACATAACACATTTAGCATAGATACCTTGTATTTTGGTGTCATTTTGTTTGCAGACCGCTCTCTGAATTTGATTCAAATAAATTAGGTTTCAAACAGGTACTGTTACTCACAATAAAACGGGACTTTTTATCTATTATTATTCAGTTTTCATTTTTACTTCAAAAAGCAAATGTCAATCATTTCTCCGATGAACTTATGAATTCTGAGTTGGTATCTTAGCAACGGCCTCTGAAGAAGTGAAATGGGAACAAAAATCATCCTTTATTTGGAGTCTTACATTGGCAGATCTAAAAGAGCCTTATAGTCTACAGTGTATGAAAATATTTTACACACACACCACAGACTTGCAGGCGTTTTTAAAAAACCTCTATATCAATACTGTAGCATACATTACCCAAATATTCAAATAAAACATCAGTTTTTAAACGTGTTATTAATTTATTGACGAAACGTTTTATTAATTCACATACCGTTAAATGAAAAACACGACGTCTGCGTCTACCTACCTACATAAACAGCACGTTTGGGCATCAAGGTGCCCAAACTGTTGTCAGTCTCGCACCAAAATCTCTCTGGTGATTTGCGACGCCTTGTGATGCGCAAACATTTTTAGATGAGCAGCTGACTAGATTAAAATATTGTCGAAATTAACAATGACTGAAACGATTTTTGCTTAGATAGCTTAAATGTTAAAAATATATGTTTTTCCTCACAGAAGGAGGATCTGTGAAAATTAAGAACAGCCGACCTAAATAGTAGCCTATAATATTTTCTTTTCAGGTTACTTCGTCTCTTTAAACTGTAGTCGCGCGCTTTACAGCCGTCAACCGTCAAAAGTCACTTTAAATTTAATTCCGCGCGAGTTTTGATAACTGACATGAACTGAATGAATTTAGGTGAGGGAATGTTTTTTGTGTATGTAGCCTACCGCTATTAAGTTTATCAGCTCATGTGGTAAATTTGTTTTCGTTTGTTCTGTTTTAGAAAACGTTTAAAAAGTCTTGCTTCTCATATTACAAGCATCGTTCCGCCTTAATGCCTGTCATGAACTGTATATTTTGAAATGCATGTTTTATACTGTAGGCTATGTGAGCGATTTATTTCATGTTGAGTATTACATAGGGACCCTTTATATAATTCTGAACTGATCATTAGAAAATGTTCATTCAAATAGTTAAAAATGTAGTGAAAATGTAAGAAAAAAAAAAAAAAAAAGCTTTATCCTTTCCTTGAACTCCCTGAAGTGCCTTCAGGGCCCCTCAAGGGTCTGTGGACCCCTAGTTAAAAAAATAAAAAAAACATAGATTATTAAACCTGGCAACACAAACAAATGTAAAATTCGCAATACTCTTTAATGGTTACATAAGAAGATTTATCTGGGTTCTATTGCATAATACTTTTCTATATTTATTTTAGAGCATGTTATATTCTTTTTGAGCCCTGCATAAATTCACTGTCATCGTGTTCTGAATCCTCATGCATGACAAACAAAGTAATGTTAAACCTGAATTCAGATTGCCTTTTAAGATCTTCTAGTGGATGTATGTTTGAAAAAAGGTGTTATAAAAATGTTCATCTATTTATAGCGCCGCTTGAGTAGCTCTGTGAATGATCATCAGTACAGGAGCCTCACAAAGATACAAGATCTGCTAAATTTAAGCAGATTTTTAAATGAAATAGCTTATAACATCATGTTGAAATATCCAAAAACAGTCAAAGCTAGTCCAAAAATGCTCGTGTTTCAGGGTGAAATCAAGCTGAATTCACTAAGATGTGTTATTCTGTGGTTTTACAGGAAAAGGAGACCTTGGAAATCAGTGATAAAACACAGAAATGAACTGACCTCAGATCAGGTGAGTGATATGGCATTGTCATACACTCTCAATATGACCTTGACTTTCATTTTGCATGAGGTTGCATGTTTAAGAGACAAATATGTAACAGGTTCTCTCACCGTTGCTGCATATGTGACTTGTAGGAGTAGGTTTGTTTATGTCCTTTATGGGCAAGTATTAGCATATATAAGCATATTAATCCCTCATGAATAACCATATATTATTTGCTTTTAGAAACGAGTAGACGATGCCGGGTAATGTACATATTTCAAGCTAAGCCATTTTTTTGACCACGTATTCGGTATTTATATCAAGGTAACGTTTTTGTTAAGATATTGTGGTGAACTGGCTTCCGCGTGACATCAAAACGGGTTTCTTTTTCCCCAAAAAATGCTGGATGGCAAACATAGGAGGGATTACTATGGCAACAGCGTTTGCTCTTGCTCATTGGTGGTAAGGAGTAAAGCAGACTTATGTCACATGACTCCAGTCAGAGCCGTATCCTGCAAGGCATTGGCTTACATGTTCATTTCAAAGCTCAACTTTATGTTTATGTGTAACCCAGGAACAAGGAGACAGAGGTTAGCATTGGATGCACTGTATTTCATATTTTCTCACATTAAGGACCAATACTTTTTTTCTGCTTGGATTTTTGTAGTCAGTTTAATTACATATAATAAAAAAAAAAAAAAAAAAAAAAAAAAAAAAAAA
>NW_015540850.1:572080-597258 GCF_001515605.1 Sinocyclocheilus anshuiensis | reverse complement strand
AAAAAAAAAAAAAAAAAAAATATATATATATATATATATATATAAAATTATTTGATTCACTGCAACTACAAATATTCTTAGTACAAGACCATCTTAAAGTTGAAATCCATTGCTCAGGATTATATTAAAGGATATAATTAAACATTTCTATGTGAATTTGATCATAGTAGTTTATTTTATCGCTATTTTGAACCATAACAAGTGCGATGAGCATCTTTACGATCTTGACAGTATAGCACCTTACTCATTCTCACTTCCATAGTATGGAAAAAAAAAATACTATGGAAGTCAGTGGCTACCGTCAACTGTTTGGTTACCAACATTCTTTTGTGCAGATGAAACAACTCGTACAGGTTTGGTACAACTTTAAAAACTACATTACGCATTATGCTGTACATTACCCAAAATTCCACCAATCAGAGAGTTGCGGTAAGCAAAGTGCACCAAAATAGCTCTTTAGCTCCACCATTACCATAAAGCACTGCAAATTACATAATCAAGTCGGTCTTCTTACCCTCTCAAAATACTTAACTATTTGTATGTATATATGCATATTTTGCAATAAACTTAATATATTGTTTCCATACAACCAAAAACTTGAATAGCTCTATATTTTACCATTGTTTTTAATTTAGTTATGCCATTCGCAATGCTTCATGGGATTGTAGTTCTTTAAAGGCATTAAGTACACAGTCCTGTCTGTACCTTTGTCTTTTTCTGTCTGATTTTCAAATGCGTTTTTGCTTCAAACAAAAGTTTGTAATGTTGTAATTCACCTTGTAGCTTGGTTCATGTCTTATAATGCTTTAACAAATACTTGTTTTAAAATCCCTATGGGAAAATGAATGGAAAAATACTTCCAACACTGTTGAAAAAGATGGCAGGTGCTAATGCACTAGGATGATTTGGAGGCATATAATAGGGTTACATACCAGCAGCCATGTTGCTACACAAAAACAAAAAACAAATACAAAAGCTGTGACTAGGGTGGCAACCTTTGAAAAGGTACACCTCAGGTACCCCTAATGGTACATATTAGTACCTTTTGAAAAGTACCACCTCAGTCACAGCTTTTGTACCTTTTATTTTCAAGAGTGTATGCTAACATGCTAACAGTGGAAAGGGCTAGTGGAAGGGCATCAAGTTGTTTAAGAGAAAGAGAAAGCAAGGGAGTCTCTTTTTTCTCATCTTGTAAGCCAGAAAAACAGTCTGTGACATTGGCCTAGTTCTAGATCACGATCGCCCAGAGGAAGAATTGAATTGAGGAATCAGAGACAGAGGATCAGAGGGGACTTAGTACCCTGTGGCTATGAACCCCCTTGCTCCATACCAGCTAACCACCTTTCACCCTTCCTCTTCGCGTTCCCGGACGAGCCCCCACTTTTTATAGAAGAACTCAATATCGCACACGCGAGGTTCGATAGTTCAATGCAAAGCAGACTTTCTGAAATGATGCATGTATGAGAGGGAAGAGGCAGCATATATAAACAAATTCTCCGCGACACACACACGCACGGAAATCTATAGATTTCTCAAGATGTTCTGTCTGTTGACTTGCACCATTACCATTTGTAAATGCCACGGAAGATTGCACTGTTAGTGCAATGCTTTGAAAATATATCAGGAATTATTGATATTCAGTTAGAATGTGTATGCTGCACACGGACAGAACCACTGTCATCAAATGTTTATGGGTAAACTTGGGATGGGAGACGCAGGAAACCCCTGATTGCAAGTGCTTTAGATCAAGACAATTTTCTCACTAAAAATGATTATTGTTACTTCAGTATTACCTCTGTATTTTATTTAGGAGAGTCATTACTGTTGCAAACTTTGCAGTCATTACTTTTTTCATGAAAATACTTTTATTACGCAAGCAAGGATGCATTAAATATTAAGGTGTCCACAAAAATATTAAGCAACTGTTTTCAACATTGATAATAATGATTTTTAAGCACCAAATCAGCATATTATAATGATTTCTGAAGGAATGACTGCTGAAAATTTAGCTATTCCATCACAGGAATAAATTACATCAAGAAATATGCATAAAAAAAACATTATTTTGAATGTGAAATAATATTTCACAATTCATTTTTCATTTATTGAAATAAAATAATTCAGCCTTGGTGAACATAAGGCATCTTTCAAAAACCTAAAAAAAAAATTAAGTAAGAACTATTAGCCTACTTTCCTAAGCAATCAGGTGATTTTGGTTTTGCCTGGCAGACAAAATCCCAGGCAAAAATATCCTTCAGGCTTCCAGTGACAGAAGACCTCAAGCCATTTTTGTGAACTGCTCAGAATACATTAGCCAATACTGGTAAAGTTGTCCATCCAGCGCTAATATTATGGCAGTTTTAGGGTTAGCATTGGCAAACAACACACATTTACCTCAGAAAATATAAAAATCTAGTTTAATCTCTCTAGTTGAGGGTGTGAAGTATCTTACTGGTGATTATACTAGCTACATTAGCATCACAATGTTGAGTTCATCAACAGAACAGCGTTGCATCATAAACTTTCCTTTCGTGAATTCGTCTGGCTGAAAGTTTCTAAGCGACAATTTGCTTAGAGATTTATGCAGTGGTTTTCTTACCGTTGTATAGAATGCTGTGACCCAAACCAAATTGTGGATATATTACTCATGGTTGTTTTCATTTGTTTGAAAGCCTATGGTCTATGAAAAAACAGAAAGGAAAATTCTTTATAGATTGGAATCCATATACAGGGCTCGATAGCTCGCTTTGTAAGTTCATTTGAATTATACCCCCTGCATTATACGCCTTGATAGGAAATAAATCTTTTTAAATTAATGTGCTCAAGGGGGTTGCGTTAAAGGGAGGGTTTTGTTGGTAGCACTAGCATATGCTAACATAAATTAAAGCCTGTATTTCTCTGTAGAAAACAGATTGATATTTCTTATTGCTTAAAAGCTAAAAAAGCCACATTTTCTCACAATGGATTGCTTAAAGTGGCTACTGTGTGCTGGTGATGTCCAAAGTGGGTGCAGAAAATCGGCAGATTTTTTCAATGGTTTAGAGGGGGACGTTATGAAAAGGCAGCAGGCTGCGAAGTGAATGGGACCGGCAAGGAGGGGGGCGGCAGGGTCCGCGCCTCCATTGGTTCAATGCAACGGCCAGAGCAGCTGTGAAAGGAGGTCTCCCCTTTTTCCCACGACCCAGCAATGGGGCAAAACAGTGGCCCGAGTCTGCCAGGGTCAAGTCACTTTGCTAATATATACACTGGGCTTATGTACGCGGACAATGCATACACACAACTCATTTATTTGATGTGTGCACACAGACGGACCCGCACTCGTGTGTACACACAGCCTTCAGACTGGGGAGACGGGGTGGGCAGCGAGAAAAGACCCTGACTCTAATTTCGGTCACTTTGGGGCCATTGTCTAGTTCTAGACCAACAGTCCTAGATTCTGCAAATTAACAAGCTAGCCAGGACTTGGTGAACGCACACGCTCAGACAGATACCTGCTGTTCAGAGATCAGTCCATTTCCCAAATATTAACATATACATTTTTAGTCATGATAGATAGATGGATAGATAGATAGATAGATAGATAGATAGATAGACAGAAGGATGATATAGATAAATAATCAAATCAGTGGATTGATATTCACATAGCTAGATAATTAGACAGATGATAGATAGATGTATAATCAGATCAATGGATGGATAGATAAAGATGATATAAGTAAATAATCAAATATATGGATTGATATTCAGATAGATGAATGGATGGATATTCAGATAGATAAATCAACAAATGCATAGTTAGATAGATAAGATAGATAGATAGATAGATAGATCAGATGATGGATGATAAAATGATAAATGATAAAATGATAAATGATAAAATGGATAGATTAACAAATAAATATTCAGATTAATTGATATATAGTTATTCAGAACCAAGTTTTTACATTTTTCAACCTTACATTTGGTTGTTTATTTATAAGTTAATATTAATATGAAAATTCATATTAATCAAGTATGTTAACACTGAAGATATGACATACTTCAGCTTTAAGCAATACTTTTTTGTCAATGTAAAACCTGTTCAAATATGAATTATAGAGGAATGCTAAAACATTTTTTTTGTGCACATCTTTGTTGGTTTATTGAAAGACCCATGGTTTTGTTTAAAGACCCATAAAATGCTTAGTAGTTTTAATTGCATGTTTGTTTTCCCTCTTCTGTAGAGCTCACCCGTCTGAATACACGTTTATGACCCATACACGCAGTCTATTAGCGAATATGGACCCCGCGTCTCTCCCGGGTTCGTCTTCAATAGAAGGTGCCATCTTGTTAAAGGCGTATTACAAACTCCACCACTGTGTCACAGTCTTTCTGCCTCTCCCCACCCACCTTGTGCCGTTTACACTCCTTTATGGTACATTTGTCCTGCAATAAGCCCCATTCTTTTGATAAACAAGCACAGGCGCTGGCATCGCCTCTCTCCTCTTGCCTCCCTCTCCTATTCAGAGGCTCCTGGAGTACAGCAAGACAAAGAAGAGACTCACTTAATTAGCTGAGCGAAAAGATGCATTGGGGCAATCACCCAGCACAATGAGGGAAACGCACAGCATGTTAATTCGGCGTGGGGTTGTAGCAAGCTTCCCGGGGCCCAGAATAGCCTTTTGTTTAGTGCCTGGCCGGCGTAATAGATCAGATGTGCTTCAATTAAAAACGAATGTGTTCTGAGCCTCCTTTCGAGAAGGTGCGGATGCATATTTTCTTTGTTTGTTTAAGGAACCTATTCTAGCTGTTAGCCATGTTGTCAAGTCTTGAGCTGAAACTGTTTGAGCAACTTGCAAATTTTGGTCTTTTCCTCATGCATCTGTTATTTTATGGCTTCTGAAGAATTTGAATATAGTGTATGAGTCATATTTATTTATATATTGTTTTTTTTTGTCTTTTTGCAGCTTGACAGCCCATGTCCTCATTTGCTTTCAATAGATGTAAAAGTGCAGCTAGGATAGTCTTCAAAAATTCTACTTTTATGTTTCACTGAAATTGTTCGGCAACTGAACATTTTCAGCCAAAACAGTACAACTTACTGAAATATTTTGTATCGCATGTGATTACTCAATCAGTGCTTTACCCGTAGAAAGACGTCAATAAAACAGCTTGTAAACAATATGGCACATAATGTTACATTTACATCAGAAAAGCCATTCAATGTCCATAAACTCAATAAATAACTCTGAAGAGCATTTTGCTAAATATATACACTATACTACTGTACATATTCATTTTACTTTTTTTTTTAACTTAACCTGTTATCTTCATTATTTAATGCATGTTTGAATAAAACGTAATGAAACCAGTTTTTATTACAGCCGCTGTTTAAATGTTTATATTTCAAGAAATTGGAGTAGTAACATAATTCTTTTATTAAAGAGTTGACACAAAAACTGCCTTGTGTGCAATTTAAATTTTGCAACTCAGTTATTTTTTGTGTTGATTATTAAATAAATTAGATTAATTAATTATTAATATTATTATATAACATTTATTTTTGGTTTCGGTTTCAATTTTCTGCCAAGTTGCAACGAATTTTGGGTTTCAGTTTCAGTCCAGAATCTTCATTTTGGTGCATCACTAATATTTACATTAATATTTTATTTATACATGTTTTCAACAGGAGAAAGATCAGTCCACTGCATTAATTTTTACATAGTTTTTTAGTTCTAGTCAGTGTTTTGGTATTTTGTGCATCATAATATGGAAGAAAAGATCTGTCGCTACTTCCGTTTCAGTGCATATTTAAATTTACACTGCAAAAAAAAAAGATTTTTCAATGATTATTTGAGTATGTTTTATAAGAAAATAAAAATGTTTCTACTTTAGAATTTCATGTATAAAGCGGTGTGTTTCTTTGTAATTGTTTTTACAAATTACTAGAAAGTTCTGAGCGCAAATTGTTTCTTCACCAAATTTTTTTTTCAGTGTAGTCAGTATTTAGTTGTATACTTTTAATTGGCTAAAATGGCATTGTAAAGTGGCAATTTTAGTCAGTTAAAATAACATATTACACCAAATATTCAATATTGTTATGGAAAGAGTATTCACAATATGACTAAGCATTCTGACTGTTCACGCCATTTTGCGCAGATGTAAGTTGTAATTACATTTATGTTGTGTAAATATCTGATTATTTTCTTTTAAAGGGTTCATATGATGTTGCTAAAAAGAACATTATTTTGTGTATTTGGTGTAATGAAATGTGTTTATGCGGTTTAAGGTTCAAAAAACACATTCTTTTCCACATACTGTACATTATTGTTTCTCCTCGATGCCCCGCCTTTCTGAAACGCGTCGATTTTTACAAAGCTCATCGTTCTGAAAAGCGAGGTGTGCTCTGATTGGCCAGCTATCCAGTGCGTTGTGATTGGCCGAATACCTCAAGCGTGTGACAGAAATGTTACGCCCCTACCATATTGTGATGCCATCTCCCGGCACGACCAGAAAAAAAACAATAAAACCCATTACTAACTCTAGCCTTAACCCAAGTGAAACGGAATATTGAATAAAGGGTGAGGCTTTATTGTGGCGCACCTCCACTCCACTTCTTGCTCATAGCAGATTCACGGTTGGATAGGAATGGTTAAGAATATCTGCTTGTTACGTCTGACATCATGCTTTTCATTTTTGATTTCATGACGATTGACGAATCATTTTCAATACCATTGGCAATACTAACACATACTGTACTGCCATATAGATATTTTAATATCTCAATTTTTTCTTTGTTCATCCATTTTTTTCCCCCAAGGCAATCATTATTTCAAACTTTAAGTGGTTTAATCCAAGTCTTCTAAAAAGACACATTCGCTTCGTGTTCCCCTCTGTCACGTGCATATAGCATGCTGTACATATAGTTTACATGATAAAAAGTAATCTTAAAGTTAATAAATGCCTCTAGTTTTAATAATTTAAACAGGCATTTGAAGTTTGGGCAATAACTCCTGGCAGTGATGTGTTTTCGAGTAGTTGATTCTGTGCTAACTCGAATATAGCCTATATATTTTTTTAATGTTGTAGATTTAAGTAGCAAATGAAAATCGCTAAATTGTCCACCTTAGAGATAATCACCATGTTTATAATGAAACCATCATATGTAAAAACATGATATTAATCATTTCATATAATAAAATACAATTTGTTGTTACTACTGTAAATCTATATTAACATATTATGGGATCTCCTTCAATGCTTTCAGAATCTTTACTTTTTATAGAAAAATGCACTGTGGCTTTAATTCAGCGTAAGCGGCACAGCAAAAATAGACTCAGCGCCGAAACTATCGCGGCACTGCCGCTTCTGCTCTGCTCCTGCTACGCGCTGCCGTGCCACCTCTGCATGCGGTGTGAATGACTCTAATCTGTTAACATGCGCGCCGAAAAAAATACTACGCGTGCGGTGTGAAACGGGCGTGAGTGCGCACAAGCAATATCGGAGTGAGAGGACAGGCAGTTCATTTGTATAAGTTAGGCATATTTGAGAGCTCGCATCCAGTTTTCTGTGATTGTTATGCAAATCTTCCCACATCGTGACGTAGACACGTGGGGGCGTGTTAGAACGAGCCATTTTAGGTAGGCGTGGTTGACTCTTAACTTTTATAAAGAATATCTCTTTGGATTTGAGACTTTAGTCTTTGCAACTTTACAGATCTTCTTTATGCACCAAGAGCTTGTAACACTCCAAAGAGAAAGGAAAAATTGAAATCGCATCATATGACCCCTTTAAATATAGCATGCAAACATAAGCAAATTGTTTATTCGTTGTTTAGTTACTCACTTAAATTAACCTCATAGGTAAATTTGTTCGAACAACCAACCAGCCTGCACATAGCAACACTGGCTCAACCAATGGTGTGAGTTTGGGGGCGTGGCTACCTTTTGACCAACCAATAGCAGATGAGGGGAGTGGTTCCGTAGATCAATCTTTTGTTTGTTTTAAATTTGTTTTATGGTTGAATATTTTTTTTTCCATAAAATGTTTAATTACAGTCCTGACACGCATATCGCTGACTGCCAAAAAACTTTCCATTTTCACTTTGTGACAATATTTTGAGCAATTAACGCTGCCTTTTTCTTGTGATGCAACCTACCATGTACGATGTAGTGTTGCGATCTGCTGTCGCCTCGTTTCGTAAATCTATTTCTGTTGAATTGAGTGGGAGGTGTGATTGTGTTTGGGTGTGGGGGCTTATTCAGGTTGCTTCTGTTACAGTGGCACCCCGAGGCGGTTACTTTCATGAAGACAGATAAGCTCACCATGAAAATCCCTCTCTCTCTCCCCACCACCACGCCACACGAGTACCACCCGAGCTATCTCTTCCTCTTTCTGGAGAGTTCTTTAACCTTGATGAGTGAGATGAAGGGGTCAGAGAGGATAGACAAGTGACTGCGCTATGTTACAGTGTATGTATAGAAAAAACCCCACCCCTCCTCCCTGTCAGGATCAATACGGCTAACAGAGAGCTGGGCTAGTCAGGCATTGAAGGTGGTGGGTGTAGGAAAGCTCTACTGAGGGCCATAAAGAGTCTTAAGTGCGCCTGGTATAGCGCCTCTGCTTTCGGCTGTCTTTACACATAGCGGTCACATAGTCTCGCCTGTTGATACCATATTTGTGAGATTTAACATGCTCTGTGGTCAGAGCTTTATGTCCATGTCTGTTTCATTTGGCTCTGCGCTACTTGAGAAGATCTGTTTTTGTGATCTGCTTTTTGTGAGGGAGTGCCCTTAAGGGTGTGTGTGTGTATGTGTTTTTTCTTAACCTTTGTTTTTCCTTATTTTTTCTCACATTGAATGACAAATGTGTTGCAGACATAATAGATGGCATAGTTTAAAGTATGAAACTGTTATAGTTGTGTAGATACTTTTATAAATTTGTTTCAGGAAATTATATATAATTTAATTTTTTGTACAAATACTACTACCAGTATTATTATATTAGTAAGTAGTAATTAGTCATATTATTATATAATATTTTTTAAATAATATTAAATAATGTTTGTAATATTTGATTTAAAAAAATTGAAATGGTCTTCTTATAACATTTTACATTAATCTTAGAATATGATATATTTTAAATACTATCATTTATTATTATTACTGTTATTACTGTCATTTATTGTTCATGTAATGTAGTTGGATAATGTACAGTGGTTGGTAATATTTGGTATGTCCACCTTTTGCAGCAATTACAGCAGCACATCTCTCTGGCATAGTGTCAATATATTTCCTGTGAACTTCAACACTAATGTTGTCCCATGCCTTCTGCAACTCAAGCCAAAGGCTTTCCTTTGAATGTACAAAAGATATGTCCAGTTTATTTTCCAACTCCCCCCAAATTTGCTCAATAGGGTTGAGGTCCAGACTTGGAGGGGGCCAGTCCATCATTTTCAATGTTCCAGCAGATTCCTTCCATCGTAGGTAGTACCGGCAATAGTTTGTTTTATGGGTATTGTAGTGGCCAATTCAACAAAAACAACTGAAAGCTCTTAAATATGCCAAGTGTTCTAACAATTTTGGCCACCACTGTGTAGTCAGCCCATCATTATCACTAAATAAACCTCTTCAGAATGATACTTCAGTAATATATGTCTCTTTTGCGACAATGACCGGCTAACTGTACATTATCCCTTATTAGCTATCATTATTAGCCTTCACTAATCCCACAGTGATTTTCCTTTCTAAGGTGGTTGAGACATTCTCTTGCTCACGTGTTCTCCACTCCCCACTCAGCTTAGGTAATTGAGTTGAGTGAGAAGTTAACCACCCGTCTTAATGGCAGGGAATCCTGGTGCCCCTCCCTCTCAGGAGGGTCACATTGTCCAGCTCCTCTCCCACCGGTGTAATCCCTCTGGAGAGTTCTTTAACCTTGATGAGTGAGATGAAGGGGTCAGAGAGGATAGACAAGTGACTGCGCTATGTTACAGTGTATGTATAGAAAAAACCCCACCCCTCCTCCCTGTCAGGATCAATACGGCTAACAGAGAGCTGGGCTAGTCAGGCATTGAAGGTGGTGGGTGTAGGAAAGCTCTACTGAGGGCCATAAAGAGTCTTAAGTGCGCCTGGTATAGCGCCTCTGCTTTCGGCTGTCTTTACACATAGCGGTCACATAGTCTCGCCTGTTGATACCATATTTGTGAGATTTAACATGCTCTGTGGTCAGAGCTTTATGTCCATGTCTGTTTCATTTGGCTCTGCGCTACTTGAGAAGATCTGTTTTTGTGATCTGCTTTTTGTGAGGGAGTGCCCTTAAGGGTGTGTGTGTGTATGTGTTTTTTCTTAACCTTTGTTTTTCCTTATTTTTTCTCACATTGAATGACAAATGTGTTGCAGACATAATAGATGGCATAGTTTAAAGTATGAAACTGTTATAGTTGTGTAGATACTTTTATAAATTTGTTTCAGGAAATATGTGACATCGACACTGCATGCGTTATTTTCTTCACTGGCGCTCAGATCCAGACCTTTTTGACACAGATAAGAGAAAATATGGTTACACTTCAGTATAGTAACCAATTCTCACTAGTTGCTTATTAGCATGCCTACTATTAAGATATTGGCTGTTTATTAGTACCAATCCTACCCAATAGCTAAACTTAACAACTACCTTACTAACTATTAATAAGCAGCAAATTAGGAATTTATTGAGGTAAAAGTTGTAGTTAATTATTTGTTAATAACTTCAAAATAAAGTGTGACCGAAAATATTCATGCTTTTAAGAGGTCTTCAAAAAACTGGTGAAACCTTGTAAAACTTTTTTTATGGTAGCCAGTGGTGAAAGATGATTTTTGCTGACTTGATGGTGTAGTTATGGCGTTTATAATTGACCACCGGTGTAATCCCTTCCACCGGGACAAAGGACCTACCCACAGGCCACAGAGGTACATTAACCCACCAGCCAGCGAGCCCTCTGACCTGAGCGGCAGAGCCCCGTTCATCCAGCCCGGCTAACAGCTACCGGCGCTCGGCACATCAAAGCCGAGAGCTGAGCTCGTGTGTGCGGTTACTTATTCATGCGGGCCTGGGAGACAGTCCATGGAGATGAAACGGCAGTGGCGAGGAGACCCACTGATGTGCAGAGTGGAACAGCTCCCCTGTGGTCTCAGTAAGGAGTTAGAAAAGCCAGAGCCGACGCTGGTTGGTGCTGTGATCTATGTTGCAGTGCTGAGGGGATATCTGGCCCCTACATCAAACATCTTGTCCCAATAATGCGGCCTGTTATCAGAGCGAGTGATGCCCACAGCTTGGCTTTAGCCGACTGTGTACTGTACTGTGATCTGCTGTAGTTGAGCTGCAGCATTTGTGATGTGGAGATTATATCAGACATAACGGCTACGCGTGAATCCAATACACTGTGGAGGCTGTGGAAGAAGGAAACTTCAGTGGTGTTGATCTACAAGCACATAATGTTAAAAGTGGGTGTGTAATTTTGGTGAGAACAAACAGAATGATTGTTTTCAAACTGGTCTTCTGAACCACTTCCCTCATCTGCTATTGGTTGGGTTAAACATGTAGCCACGCCCCAAAACTCACACTATTGGTTGAGACAGTGTTGCTATGCTGACTAGTCAGCATGTTCAAACTAAAAGAGCAATGTTTTGATAAACAAAGCAACAGTGTTTACACCTTTTCAGGGGAATCAAACGACTTATAATTAAAGGGAAAATTACCTGATCATTTATTCACCCTTATTACTTTCTTTTTTCTCTGGAACTCAAAAGAAGATATCCTGAAGAATGTTTTAACTGTTTTTGTCAATACAATGAAATTTTTGTATGTTCATGAAAAAATATATGGACAAAAAACAGTTGAAACATTACTTAAATAAAACAAGAAGTATTAGAGTATATTTTACAAGAAAATGCAATTTCAGTCATTCTACTTCAAAATTTCATTTAATTTAACTTGTTACTTGCCGTTTCTTTGTAATTATTTGCGAAAATTACTAGCAATTTAGTTGAAGTGAAAATAGTTTCTACACCATTTTTCAGTGTATCTTCTTTTGTGTTCCACATGCAGAAGAAAGAAAGTCGTACAGGTTTGGAACGTAGTAAGTGATGACAGTTTGTTTTTGGGTGAACTGTCACTTTAAGTATCTCTCTGCATATTAAAGGGACAGTTCACACAAAAATGAAAATTCTGTCATGAATTACTCTCCCTCATGCTGTTCCAAACCCGCAAGACCTTCATTCATCTTCGGAACACAAATTAAGATATTTTTGATGAAATCTGGAGCTTTCTGAACCTGTATAGACTGACATGTTCAAGACCCAGAAAGTAGTGGACATCGTTAAAATATTCCATGTGACATCAGTGGTTCAAACATAATTTTATGAAGCTATGAGTATACTTTTTTGTTCATAGCTTCATAAAATTACAGTTGAACCACTGGTGCCACATGGACTATTTTAGCAGTGTCTTTACTACCTTTCTGGGTCTTGAATGTGGTAGTTGCATTGCAGTCTTTGCAGGGTCAGAGAGCTCCCAGATTTCATCAAAAATATCTTAATTTGTGTTTCGAAGATGAACAAAGGTCTTACAGGTTTGAAACGACATGAGGGTGAGTAATTAAAGACATAATTTTAATTTCTGGTTGAACTGTCCCTTTAAGCTAAGTATTTTAAGTAGTTTTAAATTGTTAAATTGCATACTGCAGTAAACATTTAGTTACATTGCATTACATTTAGTTACACACCAGTACTGGTGCTAAATCACATTGTGTTTCTCCTTCATGGGCTGCAGTGAGATGCAGGGGGCGTGTCCTCAGCAGGGCCGTGCCCCCGCTGCCCCGCCGTCAGTCAGAGATGGAAGAAGAGGTGAGGTTGCCATGGGAACAAATGCTCTGTGTTAACCAGAAGGGAAACAAACAGTAGTGTTTCATAAAGTAATGTTCTTTAAACCAGGCTTGGTGTTGTGCAGAAGATGCCTTGAAACCGGAGATCTTTTGAAAAGTGTTTGTGTATATACGTGCATTATTTGTGCAGGGGCAAACCTGGTGCCATTTAGCTGTGTGCACTGATGCTTTTTCAGTTTTGTTTGAAGTTGTGCTGTAGCATGGAGAGTCTGATCATAGATTTTGCAGAGATCTTCTTAAACCTTTGCAGCATTGCATAGGAACTCACAAGGGCAGATTGATTGGCCTTGCTTTTGTAAAAGTGAAGCAATGCTTTGCTATGTTTTTCTTTAGTAAAAATCGTTTTTGGCAAATACAGTCCTAGGATTCTTATCATTAGTATTCCACATCTCCATTCCACAAAAAAAAACTGTAATAACTGTTCCTTTAAAAAAAATTATATAATTTGAGATGCATCATGATACTGTCAGACTCTGTCCCGTGTTTTGTGTGTGTTTTTCGGTGACCCAGTTTCTGTCTCCCCCGCGTATTCTATTAATTTCATCCCAGGTGTTTCCCATGTTTAATTTCCTATGATTCCAGGTGTGTCTCCTTAGTCCCTCGTCATCCTGTGTTTAAAAGTCTGAGTCCTTTTAGTTAGTGTTGTCCGGTATTGTGAATGTCAATTCCCTTGTGCTACGTGTGATTCCCCGCGATGTAAATAAACTCCTTGGTTTGTACTCCTGGTCTCCTCGTTCCGTGCTCCTCACAGTAGCAACCCGTGACGGATACATTCCTCGTATGATATGTATATGTATATAAAACACACAAATACATCTCTATTCCCATTGAAATATTTTATACATTTTGGTGAGTTCTACAAAGCTACTTGTTAGAATACAAGTGAAAAGATTTTCTGCCATGTATTTAGGATTAGGTGGAAACAAATGGAATTGTATGAGTATCAAAAACATATCAATCAACCTCTTATCTGGATATGCTGTGTTTACAAGCTGCAATATTTTGCCTGCTAAACAAGTATTGCACAGTTTGCCCCTCTCAAATCATCTTTTCGCCGCTTCCCTCCTCCTTTCCTCCTGTCTCGCTCCCCACGTGGACACAGAAGAAAGATGGGGGAAGCTGGCAAGATTTACATCTCGCGGTAGTTGGATATCAGCGGCGTACCTGATCTCGACCGTGAGGCGACTGCAGCAGCGCCCTCCCTCTTTCTCTCTCGTATTCTCTCACGCTCTCCCTTGTAAGCTCCCTGAATAATTTTTTTTTATCCATCCCCACACAGTTTCATTGTTCCCCTGTGCTTTGTAACTATGGCAGGCATGAAATGCACCTAAATGCAGAAAGCGGCTTCCCAGCCCCAACCTTCATACCCGTCCCCTCCACCTCCTTTCCCTGTCTCCCCTTCAATAATATTTATAGTGCAATCTTTTTCTCACCCCCATCTTCTTTTTAGGGATTTTTTTTCTTTTTCTCATTCACAAGTCCAATGCCATGCCCCGGCCCCCTCCGATTCCCCCTTCTTTTTGCCCCAGCCCTCTCCCTTCGAGCTGACAGATACACCGTTCTCTCTTTCATTGCCTTTCACCTCTCTCCGCCCGTCCTGCCGGCCCGGCACAATGCCGACGCTTTCTCCCGCGGCCAGCCGAACGCTGCCCTGAACTAACAATATCAGCAAGGCTGTCTCAATGCCAGGGAGCCCCATTGTGTGCTGCCAGAGGGGTGTTAACACCCATGTCTGGACCCAGTGAATAGTATTATTGTGTCTGAGACATGCAGCTCGCCCCCTCGGTTGCACCCTGCCCCCCAACTCCGAAGCGGTCCCCCATTTTTCGACACTTAACCCACTTTAAACCAGTGTCATTTTGAGGCGAAACTTTGAGCACTTTGCAACATGCAGAAGTGTCGTTTAGAAATAATAGTTGAAGTTTTGGCTGCTGGGTAAATAGGAACTCCACGGTTAAGAAAAGTTTGTAGATGGTTATATAAAAATAATGATTTCCTGGCCATGAAAATGAATACATTTGTGGAAATTAGTGAAACATCTAAACAGATGCAAAAAAAATAAAAAAATATGGATATTTATTAGTCAAGTTAGCTATTGTTAGCTAATGTTTTTCATGCTTTAAATGCACAGTTAGACCATAATGGAATGTCCTTTTGAACTAATTTGCATGACATTCGGTTCATTCCGAAATCATTTAAATAATTCCAGAGAACGCCAAAGTGAAACGAAAACAAGAAAACATTCTCCTCATCTGTGATCTGTGTTTACAAGTAGCGTAGCTTACTTAGTGCCTGTTTAAAGTCCCGGTTTTGTCCGCTGTACGGGGGAAGCATCAGCATAGGGGCTCTAAGTGCACTTGGCAGACAGTTTCTTTCAGCCTGACATCCTTAACTCAAAAAATCTCTTGCCTCAGCTTTTTTTATTCCAAGGTTAGAAAGTTCACATTACTAACTGAGAGCAGATGCCAAAACATTCACCTTGTACATCTCCCTGATCAAAGCTGTGGATTGACATTTGCAATGGGCAAAATGCTGAAAGTTAAGCTAAACTTGTTTTCTCTCTCTCCCTCGCTGTTGTTTTGGCAGGAGTCGGAAGACGAGTGGAGAGTGGGAGTAGCGATAGTGGTGGAGGAGTGAACCCGGAGCAGGTGAACACAGCTGCGGACCGCCATGGGCTCTCTTCCATTGGTCCCGACTCTCCGTCTTCGGGTCTCTGAGAGACGGCAGGGGCCAGCCAGGGAGAGTCGGAGTGGGCAGGCGAGGCAGCTCGCTTTCCCCGCCGGCTACCGGCTCCTCGGCAGCAAGGAGGGAGAGAAATCAATACTGAGGAGAGATGCTGCCAGGGGTCGCCCAACGCTGCCTCCAGCCATGGAGCCATGGGAGCCCGAGTGTTCGGCTTTCTCTCTCTCGCAGCCCAATCTCAGTCAACTCGCATCAGCTAAAGAGAGGGCCAACAGTCTTGACGCTCTTCATGTAACACCGAGTGTGTGTGTGCTTGCGTGTGTGGTTCTGCCAGAGGGCCTTTCCAGGCTCGGCATCACTTGATACAACTTTGCCTGCTGGAGAACGAGTAGAAAAAGAATGTCAAAGGTCTTTCTTTCCCCCATCTTTGATTCCTTTTTCGCCGTGAGTGCACATTCCCCCTGACTGTTGTAATGAGTGCTTGACTGAGATCTCTTTTACGCTAAATCAAGAGGCCTTCTTTTTTTAGTGGTCCTCCTCCTAAGCATGCACAAAGTGCTCTACATCTGATGGGCCGGGATGAGAGAGCAGTTTAAATCCTTTTTCCACCTGGTTTTACAATATTTTTTTTGATGGACGCCACTATTCGAGAGGCTCGGAAAAGAACTTGGCCTTGATTTGTAGGTGAAGGGTTTGGCGCTTACCCTTCCTGGGCACTTTGTAACCGCTTTCACCCTTGACCGTGGCACTTGATGTGTATTAATAACGGTGCGGACCAATCGAGCACAGTGCGAGATGGAGAAGTTCCAAAAAAGTTGCTCCCACAAGGTTGCAGATCCATTGGGATGTGGACAACTGAAACATGGCCTGAACTAGATACTAACAATTCGAAAAGTGGAGTGCTGGTGGCAGTGGATAGTTCCTGTATCCTTGGATGCTCAACGGGAAGTTGGATTCGGTAAGGAAAGATTTCAGTAATCTGTATGCGTGGGTTACATAACATCAGCTTTGGTAGTTGCTGGTTAAAGGTCCTGATTTGTATTATGTAAAGCAAACAAAGTGCCAGACGATTGTATAGATACCCGCCATCCGTCTCGTCTCCACTGGGCAGCGCCTTCGACAAAATGGCCGCTGAAGCCTGACAGCTGTCTCCCTGCCAAGATGTCGGCACCTTAAACGCTGCCCATCTGCCTAATCAAGGGCGACTATGTAGATTCCAGATAATTGCTTTTGCATATGCTTATTTCGCTCGCTCGTTATTGGCCGGGCCAGTAATTCACGCCGCCTTTGAAAGACGCAGGGCATATGCGCCTGTTTCCTTGATCGCTTGTATCCTTTTACAGTCTGTCTGTCTTTATGCTAAGCTGTGGTAGCGTTCTATCATTCGAAATGGGAGAAAAATATGGAGCTAACACACACAAAGCATCTGATGCCTGTGCCATCTGTGACATCTGCGACTGGGTAGTCTAGCTACGTAAATCCCTCACTCGCAGGGCCCGGTTCCAGACAGCCTCCCATAATGACCTCATTAGCATGCACAGCACTCCTCACCGTAGGCCCTGGTGCACTGCTGTGCCGTGGGACCCGACAGTTCGCGCCCTTCACACAAACGCTCGCTGGGCAACATTGTGTTCCTCCTTACAATACAAAACTTCACACTTGTTTTATTACAATCATGTCAGTGGAGCTGAAGATCTGAAAGAGGCTTAGGCAGTTAGCCTCCGTGCTCAGGAAGATGTCTGTGTACAATGTCTGTGTTTTTTTTTTAGCTATGCCAATGAAATGGTTGTTTGATTGAGTCAGATTTTATTCATTATAACTTTTCTTTCAATAGACGTGCTGTATTTATGAAAACACACAGACCTAAAAGTCCTCAATAATTTAGCTTGAAATTGTAGCATCATAGTAGTCGAAACCAACTAGATCCAATTGGAATTCCTAATAATTCAAACTACATGGTGAAATGGTAAGAAATTGTAGAAGTTGGCTTTTACAAAAATGTACAACCCAAAGCCTAAACCTTGTAAATGTAATAGGAAAAACAGCCATAAAAAAGTAGCACCTTGAGCCAGGTCGTAGTATCTTGCGATTTCACCATCTCATATGAAATATCACTAGTCATCATCAGAGTTTTGACTAAATCTTGTCTCTAACCACTTTGTTTCATAGCAATTAAGGTTGTTAAAATCTGACTCTGACCATATGGAAGTACAAAAAGGTTTTCTCACAGATTGTGTTATGGTGTGTGCACACCAGATGCAAAGTGAATATTTGCATCGCGTTACTTGCTCTAGTTTACTCGCCGGATGTTTTTCACGTTACTCACGTGAATAAAAACATACAAACATAAAAAAAATTAAAAAATTCTGATACAACCAGACGTGTCAAACCGGGCATGTCAATAAGCTCTTCACAGATTGGCTTGCGCGACAACGCGCCATGCAAATTTTCCACTCGAGTTGAAATTATTCAACTTGCGCGGAAGATGCATTTGAGGTGAATATCATGCATTTGTAGCAGTCGCGTCATCCAATTTGCATCTTTGCATTGACTTTATATATAATCTATTCTAGGCTACTCGCACAAATAATTAAATTCACGTTTGATGTGCATACACCATTACGATCTTTACATGTAAGAGTGCCAAAAAAATGCAGAGTAGAATAATGTGCGATTTGCAAATTTATTTTGGGGCACTGTTAGGGATAACACAACGTTTAGATGCTATGTTGCTTAGCAACCAGTTTAACAGATTAATATTGAATGTTCATATTTGAGCTTTTTTACATATTTGAACTCATCCAACCAGAATTTAGAGTGATCAATTTTAAACTATTAGTTTGTATTGGTTTGACTCTCTCTTTTTAAGTTTTGGTTAGCTTTTTTAAAACTAGCATATTGGATGATAGTGACGCTAATGTGCCATTAGCTGTCTAGAATAACAGTTTCTCATATTGGTCGTATTGTTTGTGGTTCATAGGTGGGATATGTCTTATGGGTGGGGTGATCTGGTTTAAATTGGGAGGAGAGGGCAGTTAAATTTGGGGGGGGGGTCTGTCTAGACAAGTTGATGTCTAAAACGCATATTAGCAGCAGAGAGGTATGTCTGGGTCAGTCAGTCTGTGTTCGTTCCATATTTGCATATTTACAACAGCTGGGGAGCCCATATGTTTTAGCCTGAGCCAGACAAAATTATATATAGCTACACGCTAGCAAGGTTACCGCACCCCATGGCCCCCCTAAACAAATACACACACACACACGCTCCAAATCTTGTGCAATTCAGGTTCTTTTCAAAACACAAAAATACCCCCCTCAAACCTGGAAAAAAAAGGAAAACCAAAAAGCTTTTATGCTAATCGCAGTGTTAGCCGTGCGTGTGAGTACACTAGTGCAATTATGCATAATTCAGCACAAAGCTAGGCAGGGAGGCTGAGTACAGTAAATCCTGTTAGCAGCCTGCAAAGGTGGCAAAAGGGAGGGGGCAGTTAAATTTGGGGGGGGGGTCTGTCTAGACAAGTTGATGTCTAAAACGCATATTAGCAGCAGAGAGGTATGTCTGGGTCAGTCAGTCTGTGTTCGTTCCATATTTGCATATTTACAACAGCTGGGGAGCCCATATG
Organism: Sinocyclocheilus anshuiensis; assembly: GCF_001515605.1. Taxonomy (NCBI): domain Eukaryota; kingdom Metazoa; phylum Chordata; class Actinopteri; order Cypriniformes; family Cyprinidae; genus Sinocyclocheilus; species Sinocyclocheilus anshuiensis. The sequence continues at coordinate 578,055 of NW_015540850.1, read as the reverse complement.
TTTTAGCCTGAGCCAGACAAAATTATATATAGCTACACGCTAGCAAGGTTACCGCACCCCATGGCCCCCCTAAACAAATACACACACACACACGCTCCAAATCTTGTGCAATTCAGGTTCTTTTCAAAACACAAAAATACCCCCCTCAAACCTGGAAAAAAAAGGAAAACCAAAAAGCTTTTATGCTAATCGCAGTGTTAGCCGTGCGTGTGAGTACACTAGTGCAATTATGCATAATTCAGCACAAAGCTAGGCAGGGAGGCTGAGTACAGTAAATCCTGTTAGCAGCCTGCAAAGGTGGCAAAAGAAAGGAGGGGACGGAGGGGTGAGTGTTACGCCCATTAGGTGCCAGAATAAAGGCCACGTTTTCACCAGGACCCAGCGATTTGTTAACCTCCCACTCCTGCTGTACAGGTGTAGACTTATGGTGGACGGCACAAGATTTAGGTGTCACAAGATGTTGATTTGCTTTGTCCTGTCTGTGCGCTATTACTTTCACATTAAAGGATTAGCCACCCCAGATTTGAATTCTGTCATTATTTACTCACCCTCATGTCATTCCAAACCTGTATGACTTTGTTTTGGTTTGAACGACATTTGTACATGATGACTAAAATGAAAACAAGTCTTTAAATTAAATTATTAGACCTGCAGTTTTTCTCGTTTTTTTTCTCATAACATGAAACCATGTTTTATTTTATTTTATAGTTTATTTTATTACTTATATCAATTAAATTATTACAGCTGCCTTGTTATTATCTCTACTAACAGCTAGCTACCAGACTTCAGTTGTTCTCACAACATGAAGCCATATTTTATTTTATTTTATTTTATTTTTAGAGCCTTTCAATGAAATGATTAGAGTTGCCTTTTTATCAACAGCTACCATGCTTCAGTTGTTGTTCTCATAACATGAAACCATATTTTATTTTTTTATTTTTGAATACTTTATATTTTATTCTATTTTATTCATTTTCTTTTAGAGCTTATCAGTTAAATTATTAGTGCTACCTTTTTATTATCTGTTGTAATAGCTACCAGGCTTCAGTTGTTCTCACAACATGAAACCACATTCCTTCCGGCTGTCTTACAAATACCCACTTGTAAACCTTTTACACTTTTACCTTGAAGGCCTGAAAGTCTTAAAGCTTAATAACTGGGCTGAACTATCTCAAACGAGTGGTATCCTGGCTCCAGCGCTGTATCAAAATATAAAAAATGGCAACATAAAAAAATCCCTCTTCCCTGCCTGTCTGCAATAAGCTTTTCTCCAATTCCTGATTAGCCTTGAAGAAAAACAGTCGGACCGTTTTTACATTTCCACAAGTGCTGTAGCATCATATGAGAGCATTGTGGCTCCCCTCTGTGCAGAGATGGGCTTATATGTTTAATGTTTTAATGTTAGCCGTGCTTCAGCGCCGTCTCAGCGTTATGAGGGGGTTTCTATGCTCTTGAGTGCCCGCTGCTTTTATTTGCTTGGTTATTGATTGAATGTGGTCCACCCACAGAAGTAATAGTTGCTAAAAGCATTTATTGGCACTGCTCAGTTCTACCAAGGCGATATGCAGCTTTTTTTTAAATTTATTTTATTGTATTTTATTCCACCTGTGATCTGACAAGTGGCTAGCCAGGCTAAAGACTTTTAAAGGGAATCTGGCAACACAATTATTTCTGTGTGTTCATTAGCATAGTAGCTCATTTCATAATGTTTTACCACAAAGTATTAATTAACTTTTTGTATAATAACTTTCAGCATTTAGCATGTGTTTGCATGAAAAGCAGACCTCAATAATTGATTTTGTTGTGAAAACGTATCATACTAGTGATCTAAACTGTTTGCTTATTAATGCTTAGCTTTTTAGTTGATAAAGGAAATGAAATTCACACTTCTTTTTCCATTTTTAAAGCTAGCAACCTACTAAATAAACATGTTTTCCTGTGCGCATGCATATTAGCAGCTCTCTTATAATATTTTAGTTTTTTGTTAAATGATAACTCTCTTTATATGTTTAATAAAGCTGATTAGCATGTAGCATGTTAGGTTACCTTAATACCTTGTAAGTTGCAGTGTTTACAAAAATTAAGACCTTAACAGTTTTTTTATGGTTAAATCATAGCATACTAATGGTCTAAACCAGGGATCCTCAAATCTGGCCCATGAGATCCACTTTCCTGCAGAGTTTAGCTCTAACCCTAATCAAACACACCTGAGCATGCTAATCAATGTCTTCAGGATCATTAGAAAATCACAGGTAGGTGAGTTTGAGTAGGGTTGGAGCGCAACTCTGTAGCGCATTGGCCCTCCAGGGCAAGATTTGAGGAGCCCTTGTCTAAACTGTTTAGTTCCTAATGTTTAGCATTTTAGCTGCTAAAGGATGTGACATTCAGTCTTCTTTTTCCATTTTTTAAAAGCTTGCAACTTACTAAATATCCATTAGCAGCTCATTTTATAGATATTGCATTTTTTAAATAATACTTCTCTGTAGTTGTTAAATAAAGCTGATTAGCATGTAGCATTTAACATCAGATAAATATTTTTTTGTCTGCAGTTGTAGCATACTAGTCTTAATTGTTTAGTTGCTGATGGGTTTTTCTTAAAGCTAGTAAATTGCTAAATGGCTGCCTAATATTATCCAGATGAACATCTATGTACATATAAGCAACTCATTTTTTAAAAACAGATTTAGAAAAGGAAATTTGTTCAGAATCACAGAGCATGTTTTTTAAGACACATCTGTATGTTATATCTATTTAGCATGTCAAAGTTTCACTCTTTATTTTGTTTTTCAGCGCTAATAAGCTATTTTCAAGATCAAGTACAATATACCAGCATTATCAAAAGCATAAAATTGTGCTTCACCTTGATCCGAAAAAAGCTACTGGCCCTTTAAAAACATGCTAGCGTCAACCGCGGCTGATTACAGTCGGAGGGAAAACAGGCGTTTATCCAAGTCACTGATTATGTCATTTTTTAGCCCCCAAAACACAGCGCTGCGTGCGGAGTGTGTGGGACGCGGAATTATGAAGCGAGGAGTGGAGTGTGTGAAGGAGAGAGCGGGAAATGGGAATGGAGTGCTGTTTGTATGATTAAACTGTCGGCTCGGTGGCACAGGCCACGTTGAAGAGCCGGGCCTGAGATTTGACCGTAATGAAAATGCCCCCGAACTGCACCCCCACCCTTTCAAAATGTTGCTTCAGACCAGCTTGGCTCTGTCCGTACGCTGAGAAGAGAAAGGAGACGTGGAACAAGATAGACAGACAGCGAGAAGGAGAGGGAATGAGAAAGTACCGTTCCGTAGCAAATAGTTTTGTGGCTGCACGAGATGTAGACAGATGTAGACAGGAAGTGTAAGGTTGGGGTGAGGGTTAGAACAAGTAACTTCAAATTAGTGTTGAGTTTTCATATCCTGCCATTAAAGGGATAGTTTATCATTTACTCACCCTCATGTTGTTCCAAACCTTTATGACTATTTCTTCCGTCGAATACGAAAGAAGATATTTTGAGAAATGCCTTTTTTTGTGCATACAATGGAAGTCAATGAGGTCCAAAATGTTAAATGGCTTCCAGTGTACTCAGAGCCGATCCTAGACTTCTGGGGGCCCTACACAAAACCGTGTTGGCGGGGGGGGGGTGAATGACGAGCTATGAATGAATGAAATGAACGAATGAACGAAACGGATTTGTCCGTGTTTCACTCCGTCTCGAATCGTGCTCGTGGAAAGCGCTTGAAAAACAGTGTCTCTTCCGCGGCTCGTTACACTTTCAACTTGTTTTTTTTTTTTGTCTCGAGTAAGACACTGTATGACATTTACGTTACATGATTTGACAGATTTTTACTTCGAAAGGGCGATAGCGCACCGCATTAAAAGAAATGACATAAGTGGTTTTCATAACCGCTGGCCAAATTCAAAAACGAAACTAAAATTAATCATCTTTGAGAGCAAGGGGGCCCCCTGGTGTTTCGGGGGCCCTACGCAGCTTGCGTACTTTGCGTATAGAGAGGATCGGCTCTGAGTGTACTTACTGTTATAATATCTTCTCTTGCGGTCTGTAGACGAAAGAAAGTCCTCAAGGTTTGGATTGACATGAGGGTGAGTAAATGATGACAGAATTTTCATTTTTGGGTGAACTATCGCTTTTATGTTTTGTTCACACTGCGTACAAATTCCATTTGGTTTCAATCCAGTTTTTAAGACTGACTGTCCATATTATACTTTTGCAGATGATGAAATCTGATGCATTTGTTCGAGTTTTCCTCTGTTCTTGTTAATCATGATATCTTGTTGCAGTGTTATAGTGTGTGCACACCAAAAGCGAATTTTATTCATTGAGCGGGTAGATTACATATACAAAGTTAATGCAAAGAAGCAAATAGGTGCAAATTTGTGCCTGCTGATGCGAATTGGGTGACGCAATTGCTGCGAACGTGTGTTATTTCTCTCAGTTGTGTCTTCCGCGCAAGTTGAAAAATTTCAACAAGAGTGGAAAATTTGCATGACACGTCACGCAAGTCAATCAAGAGCTTATTGATGCGTTCGGTTTGACATGTCCGGTTGTATCAGAAAATGTTGGAGAGCATTATGTTTTTATTTGTGCGAGTGACGCGAAAAACATCTTGTGAGTAATTTAGAGCGAAAACGCAATGTGAAAATTTGCTTCGCTTATGGTGTCCACACACCATTAAACTCACAAGGAACATGAGAGAACATAAACAAGCCATTTTGCACTTTCCTGCATGTGTCCTAAACAACTTACTTCTTCACTACATAGCGAATGTCACACAGTCCAGGAAAGGGATGGAAAATTAGTGTATTCAGAAAGAGCATCATACGAAATAACAAATTTTGTATGGTGTTACACACATATACTTTTTGAATTCCAAAAAAACGACTTGAAATGTGAGCATTCACACTTAGATGCATTTTAATCTGATTTCACACCACATTTGGATCACGTTCATAAACATCAGATTTCATGTGTTTCTTGTTGTTTAGACTACACAAACTAAACTGATTTGAGTCAGATATACCGAAAAATTATTTTTGCTGCTTTCTGTCTAAATAAAGCTTAATGTGATGCATAAATGACCAAAGGACAGTTCACAATAATCGTTCTAATTCTATGAGAATAGAGAAGTCCACACCACAAATATAACGATAATGACAGAGGAACAATGCCAATGGATGGATTTTTGGGAAACCTTGCCAGCCAATCAGAATGCATTCTGCTTTAAAGAGCTTGAATATTTAAAGTGGCAGATGATAAAACTGCAGTGTGTGCTTATTATAAACAGAACATTATTGTTTGTTCGTGTGGATGCTATTATAGTTATCTTTACAGTTCTTGGTGTGAATGGGCCTTAAACTAGAACAAATATTGCAGATAATAGTACACCAAGCACAGAAAATATTACTCTCCCCCACAAAGACTGTCTAAATATCGTCTCGGTTAAGTGTGGGAACGAGTAAAAGTGTCAAATATTCAGTCATTTGCTGGCTAGACGGCCCAGCTGCTCTATTCAGCTGCAGGTGAGGAAGGACCCTAGAGGTCAAGGTCAGGGGGGGTTGTTGTATGGTCAGACATCTCGCTACACTGGCAAATAAGGGGGTGATTATTATGGCGGATTCTTTTCTGCGCAAACCTGGCAACCGCATTTTTTCAACATCTGTTAATTTACAATATTACGCTTTTTTAATGAAGCCTACGAGCATTTATTTATAGCATCGGTCGCAAGGAAGCAACATCGGTTTCGCCACATTTGTTCCCGCTGTCCGTCTCCTGCAGTGTAAACAATGATACCCCTTTAAGAGGAGGGCTTTTCTTCCTCTCAACATGTTTCTCCAAAGAAACCAAGTTTTTGAATAGCGGACGAAGACACCAGCACACCCTCTGGAAGATTCCATTATTCATTTCCACCTATGCTTCATTAGCTCAGCTGAAAAAGTCCTCCCCGCGCCAAGCCCCCCCCCCCCCC